>NC_143255.1:109093673-109250900 GCF_984573655.1 Nuphar pumila | reverse complement strand
AAAGGGTTTTAGTCAAAGATGAGGAAATTAAGAAGAGATGGAAAGATTATTTTGATAAGCTATTTAATGGAAGTCATGCTCATGATCTTGGAGACTTTTCCATTCATTTTCATGAGATGAATCGTGACTTCATGCGCAAGATTCAAAAGAAAAAAATTGCAGAGGCTTTGAAGAAAATAAAATCAAGAAAGGCAGTTGGCCCAAATGGTATACCTATCGAGGCTTGGAAATGCTTGGGAGAAAAAGGTTTAGAATGGTTGACAAATCTTTTTAACAAGATTTGGCGGACAAATAAGATGCCTAATGAGTGGAGGAAGAGTACTTTGGTGCCTCTATATAAGAATAAGGGTGATATACAAGATTGCACAAACTATCGTGATATAAAACTCATGAGTCATACTATGAAACTTTGGAAGAGGGTGATTGAGTCTAGGTTGAGGAAGGTTGTGATGATATCGGAGAATCAATTTGGTTTTATGCCTGAAAAATCAACTATGGAAACTATACATCTTCTTAGACAACTTATTGAGAGATATAGAGAGAGGAACAAAGATTTGCATATAGTTTTTATTGATTTGGAGAAGGCATACGATAGAGTACCTAGGAATGTTCTCTGGTGGACAATGATGAAGAAAGGTGTTTCTCTCAAGTACATTAGTATAACTAAAGATATGTATGAAGGAGTAATAACCAATGTCCGCACTTGTGGAGGGGTGACAACTAATTTTCCTATAACGGTTGGGTTACATCAAGGATCTGCTTTAAGCCCTTTCCTATTTTCTATAGTGATGGATGAGCTTACGAGATCAATTCAAGAAAATGTGTCGTGGTGTATGTTGTTTGCTGATGATATTGTTTTGATTGATGAGTCTAGAGCTGGGGTTAATGCTAAGTTAGAATTATGGAGACAGACATTGGAAGCAAGAGGTTTTAAGTTGAGTAAGAGTAAGACATAATATATGGAATGTCGGTTTAGTAAGCAACGAAGTAGTGATGGGAGTGTAGTGAAGCTTGGTGAGCAAGAAATACCGGTGGATGATTGTTTCAAATATTTTGGATCTATCATTCAAAAGTATGGAAAAATTGATGGAAATGTAAATCATAGGATAAAGGTTGGGTGGATGAAATGGAAAAGTGCAACTGGAGTGTTGTGCGATCATAGAATGCCATTGCGGTTGAAGGGAAAGTTCTATAGGACGACTATTAGGCCCGCTTTACTATATGGTACTGAATGTTGGGCTGCCAAGAGACATCATATTCAAAAAATGAGTGTAGCTGAGATGCGTATGCTTAGATGGATGTGTGGAAATACAATAAAAGATAAGATTCGGAACGAGGAGATACGTAAGAAGGTAGGCGTTGCACCCATTGAAAATAAGATAAGAGAGAATCATTTAGGGTGGTTTGGACATATTCGACGAAGGCCTAATGATGCTCCAGTTAGAAGGATGGAGAAATGGAAAAATATATTAGTTAAAAGAGGTCGGGGTAGGCCTAGAAAGACTTGGATGGAGATGATAGGAAAGGATATGAATGCTTTGAACCTCACCGAGGACATGGCATTGGATAGAAATGATTGGAGGAGAAGGATTCATGTGGAAGACTCTGAATGATTTTCTTTTTTGGTTCATATCGCCGACCCCAATTGTTTTGGGATAAAGGCGTAGTTGTTGTTGTTGTTGTATACTGGACCACTCATTATTTATTTTTAAAAGTCAGCCTGTGACCACTCTATTATTAATTTATGTTGATGATATTATCATCACAGAAAACTCTGCGGGCCACATCCAAGAAGTCAAAGACTTACTAGGTCAGAGGTTCAAAATGAAAGATCGTGGAGTGATACGTTATTTCCTTGGTGTAGAAGTTGATAACCAGGCTCATGGCTTGACACTCACTCAGCACAAGTACACCGTAGATGTTCTCAACAAGGCAGGCATGAAAGACTGCAAACCTCTAGAAACTCCGAGTGTGCTTCATAAAAAACTTAGCGCTCATGATGGAGATTTGTATGATGACCCCACCAGGTATCGAAGCATAATAGGAATGTTACAATACCTCACATTCACTAGACCTGATATTGTTTATTCAGTCAATCAAGTCTCTCAATTTATGCATGCGCCACGTACTGGACACATGGAAGCGGTCAAGAGGATCCTTAGATATCTGAAAGGGACTATTGGGGATGGATTGATATATTTACCACAGTCATATGGCAAAGATGAGCATGAACTTACTGTATACTGTAATGCAGACTGGGCAGGAGATCCTGACGAACGAAGATCTACATCAGGATATTGTGTCTTCATTGGAAGAAATTTAGTCTCTTGGAGCAGTAGAAAACAAAAGGCTATTGCTAGATCAAACACTGAGGCTGAGTATAGATCCATGGTTGTTGCTACTGTCAAAGTCACATGGATCAGGCATCTACTAACTGAAGTAGGAGAAAAGATCTCCCACACTACCTTGCTATGTGACAACCAAAGTGCTATCAGCATGTCATTCAATCCAGTACATCAAAGTCGTGCCAAGCACATTGAGATCGACCAACACT
The DNA here is from genome assembly GCF_984573655.1 of Nuphar pumila. Classification (NCBI taxonomy): domain Eukaryota; kingdom Viridiplantae; phylum Streptophyta; class Magnoliopsida; order Nymphaeales; family Nymphaeaceae; genus Nuphar; species Nuphar pumila. Next base: position 109,248,346 of record NC_143255.1, on the reverse strand, counting down.
TTGTGAGACAGAAGGTTGAAGAAAAAGAGATTGAGCCTGAGTTTGTCAGTACTGAAAGACAGGTTGCAGACATATTTACCAAAGGGTTAACAAAGGGTTGTTTTTGGATGCTTAAAAGCAAGTTGTTCATGGTCCAAAACCATGATCAACTTGAGGGGGGTGAAAAAGGTGCAAAGGATCCGACCTGATCCATGTACGATCTGACCCGATCGATGTACAAGAGAACCCGAGCCATGTACCCATATAACCCTTTTTATTAATCGGGTCTGGATCCACCAGACTCGGACCCGAATCCATACCTCTGTAATGTAAATATAAATGCACAGTTTAGGTCACGATTTCAATATTGAAATCGTGATAACCGCAACCCCCTCTTATATCCTTTTCTTTGTCTCTCTCTCTCTCTCTCGTTTTCTCAATACAGGTACCAAGGTAGAATTTTAACATGGCCAACTTGAATCTGAAACAGAATGATGATGGAATATGGTATGTAGACTCTGGGGCAGCAGCTCATGTCACTGGCAATGTAGGTAAGTTCTCTACTTTGACTCCTTATTTTGGTAAATCTAATATTGTAACTGGAGATGGGACTCACCACCCTATTTCAAACGTAAGCAATGTTCTCATTCCTTTGTCTGAGTCATCCATTCCTCCCTCTATCTGATGTTGTTCATGCACCAAATATAAAGAAAAATATTGTCTTTGTTTCTAAGTTTGTTGACTCTACCAATTCATCTGTGGAATTTACTCCTACTTTTGTCTTTGTCAAGGATCTTCAAACGAAGGAGATGTTCGCTAAAGGAGAGCGACGTGAAAACATGTATATCTTCAATAAAGATCTTGCCTCCAATGTTCTGAAGCCTCCCAAGTCCGATTACACTTCTAGAAGTATTCTAAGTATATCCCAATGTAATAAGTCAGAACTTTGGCATTCCCGCCTTGGTCATTGTAGTCAAGTCTTTATTGAAAAACTAGTGTCCAATGGATTTCTTCTAGAGTCTGTTTCTCCTTCGTTGAAGAATAAAATGTGTTCCAGTTGTCAGGTCTACAAAAGTCATGTACTTCCTTTTCATCAAATAAATAAAAGAGCCTTCATGCCTTTTGAGATAATATGTTCTGATGTTTGGGGCCCAGCCCCCAATCCTTCCTCTTCTAGAAGTAAATATTATATATCCTTTATTGACGGTTTTTCTCGCTTTACCTGGATATTCTTTATGAAACATAAATCAGAGGTTTTTCTCATCTTTCATCGTTTTCATGCCTAGGTTAAAACCCAATTCTCTCAAAACATCCAAATTATTCAATGCGATGGAGGTGGTGAGTATTCCTCTAAAGAATTTTTAGATTTTCTCCAAGATAATGGGATACATCGTAGAGTTTTTTGCCCGTACACTCCACAACAAAATGGAATTGTTGAATGTAAGTACAGATACATTGTGGAAAGTGCAATAAGCATGATGCATGGTTTTAATGTGCCTATTAGTCTTTGGACAAAAGCTTTTTATACTGCCACTCATGTGATAAATCGTCCTCCTATGCCTATTCTTGAAAATCAGTCTCCCTATTATGTTCTCTTTGGTGACCATCCCGATTATGATGAGTTACGAGTTTTTGGATGCACATTTATGTTCACATTGATAGATCTATGAGAACTAAATTTCAGGACAAAGCCTCTATATGCTAGTTTGTAGGCTATGCAGATGAACACAAGGGTTACAAGTGTTATGATCCTGCCAATAGAAAGATCAGAATTTCCAGAAATGTTATTTTTTATGAAAATAGTTTTCTGGGAAATAAAGCAGATCACAATCGTGAACATATTGACACCAATGATAATTGGTATGATCCATGTCTCAGTGCTGAACTTATTTCACAGGCTGGGGTTTATTCTACTTTGACTCCTGAAAGCACCAATGATGAGACGGTTTCAGATGAAGCATCGAAGACAGAATGTATGAGATACAAAGGAAATGTCTATACCAGGAGACTCAAAGAGCGAACATATGTGCCTACTGGAGAACACGTGGCATTGTCCAATGACAGAGAGGGACTAAGAAGATCAGGCAGGATAAGTCATCCCATTGAAAATGGGTGAGTTGTGATAATTTTTCAATGGATTTTCAGATTTTTCTATCCAAGATTGAGAAACACGAAAAACCACTTGTTTTTTGTCAAGCCATTCACTCCAAGAAATGGATTGAAGCAATGAATAAGGAAATCGAGGCACTCTATGAGTGCCAAACATGGGAAACAGTTGGACTGTAACGCCCCAAAATTTTAACCCAAAATTAAGAGGATTTTTTTTTATAACAGCAGAAACAAGTAATATTATGGGGTTAAACATTCTGGAACATTACAGTGGAGAGAAAACCCAACACATGTATTTCATTCTATTTATTAATGAAAATCATCAGAGTTAAAATCATAAGAGGAACCCAAACTACCCCTGAAACAATAAATCCAAAAATCTCGATCCGATGCCTCATCCCGCAGCCGCTCATAAACCCTATTCTTTACTTGAAAAATAGTAAATTGATTGGAATTAGACTACCACGTCTAAGTAGGAAAACTGTGACTCTTAATGCAGGTACATCATGAGTCTAGTATGTGATCTGGGTGTCAAGTGTAAATCTTTAGTATATACAATAGCACGTAAAGCAACAACAGTAATCAACAGTCATATACATGAGCAGGTAGAACATGTGATGCATCATTAATAAGCAAGTGAGGTAAGTTATGCAACAGCAATAACAATAACATGCATAACTTTCATGTAATAGTTCAGTCATCTCATATTTACCCATTTCAGGATTTCAGTTCATTTCAATTTTAAAATATAAAGCATTCTGAAAGAATATGCAAATGTCCCTTTAATAACTCCACTCACTGTGATACCTAGTTGTTCTAATTGTTTATCTTTTTTTATCTCGTGGGTACACACGGGCCAAGGCAACCATCACAGAAGAGAACGTTCGGGGGTATATTATTCAAAGTTGTTTTATTAACCCGAACATTCTAACTGAGACTGAAAATCCTAAGGAAGCGGCCAGTGACCGAGAGAATCTCCCAAAGGCCAAAACCAAAACAGGATGCATCCCTAACTTCTGCAGAAGAACAAAGAGCTACCACCTAGGATATATTGGTAGTCAGGGACCCCCCAACTCCGAGGACTGAGGACCATCGAGTCACTTTAGCTCGAAACAGTAAAACACATGTCCCCGAAGTTTTGTACCACCTACTCTCTCCAAGGTAAGCCCGAATCTGAGTGGGTTAATCTTTTCATTTAGTTATGTTCCTGAAGTATGGGGCATTTCCCCAACTTCCTTCTACTATCATAGCAGTAGAATTCCCAACCTTAGTCATTTTACCAAGGTGTATAAACCAGTCCCAATCCTTTGTCATATTGATTGCATAACCCACCCAAAGTGCTCCGGTGCCTTTAAACCAGTCAAGCACGAATGCCCCAGTGCCTTTAAACCAGTCGGGCAACCATATTATATTTTCATTTTCATGTGGATTCACATCATAACTTTGATGGTCTATGCATGACCCTCAATACACTGGCTTGACATTCATATGTTCACAACAAACTGACCCATAGGTTCGGTTATCAAATCATCATTCATCATCATTATTATTATTTATTTATTCTTTAATAGAAAATTGCCACAACGCCTCCATGTATAAAAAAAAGTGGCATGCATTAAAAGCTCTGCCAACAAGCAAAGACACTATTGGTGTCCCTTATTGAGCATGCAGGGTAATCTTAGAAATTTGGTAATACAACTATATATATTTTTCCAAACACCTTCTCATTTGAACATTCCACAAGATATACAGCTTAGTTGGCATTTGATACTTTCAGCAAATATGTAGTGTTAGGCAATAGTATTTCAGAAAAATATACAGTTTAACAAGCATATGAACATTGGAAAATAAACATCTTCATGGCTATTTGAACCTTCTAGATGATATACACTTAATGGCATTTTGCCTATTTTAAGAAATATGCAATTGAACATGCTAAATTATGCAGCTTAGTATATAAAATTGAATAACTCAATAAGCATTTGAGCATTAGTTTAATATACAGCTTCATGTAACAGTGAATAACAACCTAATATGCAGTTAAGTTTGCATTGAATATCAACTTGATATGCAACTTTGTACGAAATTGAACATTCACTTACTATGCAGTTACATAGGCATTGAGCATCTAACTAATATGCAGCTTCATATGGACCCGAGCATCCACCTATAATCATCTAAATAGGAATTTGCATATCAACTGAATATGCATGTAAATGTTAACTTAAATTTCAACTTAACATGAATCCAACTAGATTCTCATGTATACTTGCTTCCAAGATTTAGTCAAACTAAATTTTTCATAATCCTATGATGAAACAACAAAATAGATTAACATTGATCCTCCTTTGAGATCCAATAATAGTATAGCTAGTATGACCATTTTACAGGAATCAACAATTAAGAGAAGTCTACATTTTTAGAGCCACACTTAGCACACATATATCAAAGAACTTATTGTTGTTTAATTACACAAAAAAGGCAACAAAATTCTGAGCTATAATGACATTTAAATAGAAATATTGCACCACTATGGTTCATCTGAATTGCAGCAAATTATACATCGAACTAATTAGCAACGAATAACCATAATATGTCCCACTGGTAATCATTCCAAAGTAAATTCCCTTTTATTAGCAGAATTCAGTATGCAGAGGTATATATAAATATATATATCTATATTTGAATATCGCAGACAAGCTATGCAAATGACTAATCCCTTCTTTTTTCCACAGCATAAAGTATAATATAATAACCAATGATTTTTCTGTCAGGAGCAGTCTGTATAAGTTACTATGTATAGAACGATGCCAGTTCAACCCCTAATATTAATAGCAACACTCACCCCTACCCTATTAGAACTGAGACAATACCATGACCGAATTTCCCTGTTAAGCATACATATTAGTAAATGGTAGAGCTAACCTGCATCCAAAGCTAGAGCATGTAAAGGTTGAATCTACAAGGCATATAGTGATACAAACTGGTCATGCTCACAGGTAACAACATTTAAACAGAAAAATGATATCAAACGTACAATGCAGTTATACCCAATCAAATTCAAAGGACTGGGGTTTCAACACAGATTACCACATACCAAAACACATGATTAATCTAAACCTAGCAATGATTTAATACATGGTGACATCTATCATATTATTGACTTACACATAAAATCTCAACATAGAAGGCATTAGCTCGATTGAACCCCTCTTTCTGATATCCGAAATCCCCAACTCAATCGATTTGGGATTTTCGGCACCATAAACCTGAAATCCTCTTTTTCCCGTTAGGGATTTTGGCCACCCACACAGCATGCTCGAACCATGATATACCAAACAAGGAACACACAGCAAATCTTACCTTGTTTGATGATTTCCCCTCTTTCTGCCGTGAATCTGAGTGCAGCTGAACTCCTGCTCACCAATGAGTATGAGAATGGAAGGGACGAGAGGAGGGTCATCGTCGGGTGGTGCTGCCGAAAAAAAAAAGGGGAAGCGAAGGTGGCGGCGACAGGGTCAGTGAGGGATTCAAGGAAAAGGGTCATCGGCATCCTGCCGAAGGTCACAGGGAGAGTGAGAGGAAACGAGGGGAACGAGAGAGAGTTGAGGAAGACCGAGAGAGAGAGAGAGAGAGAGAGAGAGATTTGGCTAAATGGGAGAGGAAGGAGGTGAGATGTGGAAGGGTGCCACGAAAATCGGAAGGGGATCCGTTATCCTCCCCTTCACCTGGCGGCTGCGCATCCCCCTTCCTCAGCTTCCTCACTTCCACGTTGTGTTAGGGTTCAAAAACGAACCCTAACACTCGTTTTTATCAGGTAGGGCTTTTGTTTTTGTTTTCTTTTTCTTTTTCTTTTTTTCGTGACTTGGTTTTAACGCGTTGTCGGGTGCCTGTTTGGTTCGACTGAACCCGAACCCGTGACCCGCCACAGCTGGGTCCATGTCCTGGGCATATCCGGATCCATCTGAGGATCCGGACCCACATCTAAATATTTAACTTATTAAATATTGAGTATAACACGAATTAAAAATGTTGTGGATCCAATTACATTATTATAAATATCTACTAACTTACTATGAATTCGGGGTCCATTATGCTTCATACACCCTTTAAATAAATCTGAATCCAAGGATCCAAAGTTTTCATCGTACCATGACTTGGAACCATGGCTTTAAATTTAATATTTACGAGTCCAAGACAACTATTATGGACTTTAAAGAGCTAATCTCATATCCAATTAGAAATTCTAATTGGACCCAAACCAATTTAAATCTTCTATGTCCAGGATTTTGCGGATCCAAAACCAGAAATCCGATCACCTTGACTGAAAAATGATTATTAAATATTCAAATTAAGGTTCGTGATTCGATATTTAAGATCCGAATGGAATATCGGAGTTCTAAACAGGATATTTGGGATTCAACATTGAAGATCCAAATAGGTTATCCAAGATCCAATTTCGAATAAATAATAAAATATTCTTGTATCACCCTAATGACTTAAAATCTAAGTTTATTTATCTGATAAAAATCGCGGGTATTACATCCTTTCCCCCTAAAAAGAATTTCGTCCTCGAAATTTCATTATAAGATTCCCTTAGAGATCGTAGTCTGAGGGATTGGTATCGATAAGGTTGCACGTATGTGTGCGAGCTCCCCACATATAAGGGTCAGGACAACACACCATGAGTTTCTAAGAGAAGTTTGGAGTTAAATGTCGGTCTCAACAAAATTCCTACCTTGTTTCATTGATGGCAAAATCCGTACTAAATCACGAAAAGTCTTAACCTAAGACAATTAGAGTGTATGTTCACTACTTCATACTTGTTTAGTCACAAATGATAGACACGACGTGTTATTCCTTTAGCTTGTTCTTGATTATTGGGTAAAGTTTTCTTTATTTTATCATAATCACGACGTTGTTTGTTGTCCTCACTATTTCTAACAGACTTTTTGTCCTGAATATCCTCCACTTATTCCTAATTCTCAAGGTTTTGCATCGCTAGTTGTCACATGTCGTAACTTCGCTCATGATGTTATTCTCAAAATGGTACCATCTTTTCACAGAGCACATAAACATATCCGCAAATCAAGGTCTAGAATCTCTCAAAGAGTGACCCTTCTATTCACAAAAGACGCAAACATGTCATTATATCAAGATTTAACGATCAGATTATGTTACAACTAAAAGCCAAATCTATTGATTCGTGACAAGCTATCTCCATCCATCTTAGAGAATCCTCGCAATTTACCATAACTCTTTATTAATTAAAGATTAACAAGATTCGCGTCGGATCCTCTGGTCTAAGAAATGCACAACCTCACACGGAATTACCGCCCTAGATGGTATACCCGGTCTTGGACAATACACTTCCTCACAGGAATTTACCGTCTTTGCGGCTACCCGTTCTTGGACAATGTATTACCTCACGGAGATCTACCGCTCTAGCCGGATTACCTGATTTTTGTCATACACACCCTTACAGATAATCATTTATGGAAAAGGTCCTCAACAGGTTCCAAAATAGTGATACCAGAAATGATCGCTCTCAAGGTCGATAGCCACCAATATGGGCACAAGCATATCATCAATATTCATCATTACTTCATTTGGCATTAAAAATCATGAAATCACACCTTTCACTAATAAGGTTCCATAAATCATAGTTCTTTATTGAACTTAAGCATATATCGCATGCTTTCAAAATTTCAGATCACGTGGCATTTTAATCATATCATACTAAGGCATATTATCCTATGCATCATATTATTGTCACCAGGAACATGGCATTTTCCAAATTAAATCTCGAAGCATGCATAATCAAAGCATGAGTCCTATACAATGAGATCTTGTATATATCAAGAATCAATTAAACCTCAAGATACGTAACTTCTACGTAGTTCGAGTTATGCAGATAGGATTCCAATTATATATGTATCTGAGACATTTAGATTATTTCATCATTTTATGTGCATTAATAATTCTTACATCATATCATATTTGATTATTTCGATGTGAAACACACGCACATGACTACAAAAAAAATTTAATCAGATATCCATGACACAGACATCAATCATGTATGATAAATCCATTCAGACAATCATAATACAATCATCTTTAGAGAAACTATGTAGGCGTGGTACATTCACCTAGTAGGTTGACACTAATGATTTGTTAGCGTGATAAGTCAACAACCTAAACGCTAATCATTATAGACGTGATGTATCATTCACCTAATAGGTCATGTGTAGGCGTGAATTCACCTATATACTATTATGAGCATCACAAAAGAACAAGTAACATGACCAATAACAAAACAAAATAAATTATACTCACAAAGAGCTTGCAGGGTGTGACACGACCGTGATCTTTGATTTATTGTTCCCAAGCACTGATACCATTTGTAACGCCCCAAAATTTTAACCCAAAATTAAGAGGATTTTTTTTTATAACAGCAGAAACAAGTAATATTATGGGGTTAAACATTCTGGAACATTACAGTGGAGAGAAAACCCAACACATTTATTTCATTCTATTTATTAATGAAAATCATCAGAGTTAAAATCATAAGAGGAACCCAAACTACCCCTGAAACAATAAATCCAAAAATCTCGATCCGATGCCTCATCCCGCAGCCGCTCATAAACACTATTCTTTACCTGAAAAATAGTAAATTGATTGGAATTAGACTACCACGTCTAAGTAGGAAAACTGTGACTCTTAATGCAGGTACATCATGAGTCTAGTATGTGATGTGGGTGTCAAGTGTAAATCTTTAGTATATACAATAGCACGTAAAGCAACAACAGTAATCAACAGTCATATACATGAGCAGGTAGAACATGGGATGCATCATTAATAAGCAAGTGAGGTAAGTTATGCAACAGCAATAACAATAACATGCATAACTTTCATGTAATAGTTCAATCATCTCATATTTACCCATTTCAGGATTTCAAAAATGTTGTTGGCTCAAAATGGGTTTATAAGATTAAATATAAACCGAATGGTAGCATTGAACGTTATAAAGCACGTCTTGTTGCCAAAGGTTTTACTCAAGAATTCGGTCAAGATTATGAGGAAACTTTTAGCCAAGTGGTGAAAATGGGAACTATTCGTATTATTCTTGGCCTAGCAATTGAACATGGGTGGACCCTTAGTCAGCTTGATGTTAAAAATGCATTCCTGCATGGGGATTTAAAGGAAGAAGTCTACAGGGAGCAGCCTCAAGGCTATGCAGAGGGAGATTCAAAGGAATATGTATGCAAATTAACCAGAGCATTGTATGGCCTAAAGCAAGCCTCCAGATCATGGTTTGAAAGTTTCTTCTTAGAAATTCAGAACCACGGTTTCATCCGTTCCCACCTAGATCATTCTTTATTCATATACAAGGATGATACAACTATGGTTTTCTTATTTATATATGTTGATGATATTGTGATCACTGGCAATGCTCTAGACCACATTCAACGAATTAAGGTTCTTCTAAGTATGCGGTTCAAGATGAAAGACCTTAGGGAACTCAGATATTTCCTTGGTGTAGAGGTGGACAAGCAGGATGAAAAAATGTCATTAACCCAACACAAATACACTCTTGATCTTCTAGCCAAAGCAAGAATGACAGGTTGTAAACCTTTGCCTTCACCCAGTGTTGTCAATCAAAATCTCAGTATTTGTGATGGTGAGTTGTACCATGATGCAAGCAAGTACGGCAATATAGTGGGGATGTTATAGTACCTCACTTTTACTAGACCAAACATCGTATACTCTGTAAATCAAGTATCTCAGCTCATGCATGAACCGAAAACTGGTCACATGGATGCCGTCAAACGTATTCTTCGTTATCTAAAAGGCACGGTGGATGATGGACTCACATATGTTCAGTTCTCATGGGGGGACACCAAAACATGATATATTAGCATACACAGATGCAGACTGGGCAGGGGACCCAGATGAAAGGAGATCTGTTTCAGGTTACTGTGTTTTTATTGAAAAAAATCTTGTCTCATGGAGTAGCATAAAACAGAAGGTTGTAGCAAGATCTAGCACAGAGGCAGAGTATAGATCTATGGCAGCTACCACAGCTGAAGTGACCTGGATTAGACCTCTACTTATAGAAATGGGAGAGAATGTCTTAAGTTCAACTCTTATGTGTGATAATAGAAGTGCCATACAAATTGCGATCAATCATGTTCATCACAGTCGAACTAAGCATATTGAGATCGACCAACATTTCATCAGACAAAAGATAGCAGACAAAGAGATTGAACCAGTTTATGTGTCGTAAGAAGACCAAGTCGCTGATGCGTTCACAAAAGGTCTCACAAGTAACCGAATCTGATATCTGAAGAACAAGTTGCACATGGTTTACTTCCATGCACAACTTGAGGGAGGGTATTAGAATATGGATCGGATATGGATCCAATAGAGAATCCATATCCAATACAGCTTCTTATACATATATATGTAATATGTTTTTCTTGTAAAGGGCAGTTTTGTACATATAAAATTGTTTGTAACCCTATTAATGTTAATGAAGGATTAGTGCAGCATTAAGAAAAGATTATGGCTGCCAATTCCCAAAGATCGAGTTCTCCTCTCTCCCCCCACTCCTCGGTTTTCTCGACAAAGTCTGCCAATCAAGTGGCAGTTTTATCAATCATAACATCGATAGCCTTTTTTATCATCGACATATCCAATAAACACACATTCAATAGCTTTAGGATATAATTTGTTGTATTTTTCAAGAAGCACAAAACATTTACATCCAAAAATTCTTAATTTTTTCAAATCGGAAGTAGTCTTAACAAGTATTTCAATTGGAGATTTGTTTTCTAAAATTTGAGAAGGCATTATATTTATTAAATAGACCGTGGTGAGAGCGGCTTCAGCCCAAAACCTTTTTGAAACTTTCTTTGAAATAAGTAAAGTTCTAGTAGCTTTAATAATGTGGTGATGTTTTCTTTCGGCAATTCCATTTTGTTGAGAAGTCCTAGGACACGATTTTTTGTGCAAAATACCATGGGTAAAAGGTAAGATTGAGAGTTGAAGCGAAAGATTTTAATATTTAGTTTAAATTAATTTTTAACAAGATTTTAAAAATATTTAAAACATGAAAAAACTTCGGACTTGAGTCTAAGAAAGTAAATTCAAGTATGTCTACTAAAATCATCTATGAATGTAATATAATATGAGTAACCTCTTTTTGACATAACGGGAGCAGGATCCCATACATCCAAATGCACTAATTCAAAATTTTCATTAGTCAGAGAAGTTCTAGGTCCAAACGGTAGCATTTGCATTTTTCCAAGAATACAATCTTTAGTATGTCCCACATGTCAGTGTATAAAGATTTTGTCTTTGCAAACAAAGTGTATCTTACTATTGTCACTTTGTACACTTTCAAAATTAATTGCATGGATCAGTGTACTGAAGATGAATAGCTTACTTGCGCCCTCATGCAATAAATTTATAATGAAAGCCCCAATTATCTACAGATCATGAATCAGTTCACAAACATTAGTTATTTGGTTCTAATCAACAAACAATAATAATTTGGTTCTGATCAACAGATATCCAAGTCAACTTTTTCTCATATTTGTTGCATGAATAACATTTTCTAAAAATAAATCAATGCTTATTTAATTGATGATACGGTTCAAACTGACAAATAACTTGGACCCATTCCAAGCATGTATCAAGCTGCTGCTAACAAAAAACTGCTAACTTCACCTAAAGCAGATGATTGATAAAACACAGGTGGTGCATCAAAACTAACAAGATTCAAATTATTTTAAGAGAGTGGAAACATCAAAGAAGAAAGTCTCGTTATTTAGATACTTGATAAGCATCCACCATAAAAATAATTTCATGAAATTGGACAAAAGAAATATTCTTACAGACCTTTCTCCCAAAAGACTTAGGCCTTCTCCAAAATACGATCTATCCATATGATGAATTTCTAGAACCTGACAATGGAAGGCATCGTTCCATAAATCAGTATGCTTCAGAATTGTTAGAAGAGAGATGTACCAAAGCAGTATTCAGAAAGGACTTATAATCTCATATATTCCATAATAGTGCTCAGTCTAATGAAATAAGAAAACAATACAAGTAGGTCTCTTATGGGCTTACAAGAACACAAGAACATAAATAACAAAGACCACTTATGGGTCAACACAAACATACATGCACAAGGGCCTCTTAGGGGCCAAGAACATAAGTAAAAAATATATGTTGATTGGAGTTAAAATGCTTGAGAAAGCATTGAATATACAAGAGGGGAAACACCCCTATTTATACACAACTAGAACCATTGGGATCTCCCCAATGGCTAGAAATAGAGTCGTTGGGGAGGTCCCAATGACTCTATGGGCCATTTACCTAAATGCCCTCAAGCTAAAGCTTAAATACTAAGTTACAAAAATAAAGAAAAAAAATATAAAAGACTATTGTGCCCTTAATGGGCACAGCCTATTACAATACTGTGAAAAAACTATAATACCCCTAATGGGTATTTCCTATTACAAGACTGTAAATACTATATATATATATATATGTGTGTGTGTGTGTGTGTGTGTGTGTGTGTACAACTTAACACTCAGTACAACTAGAACCTGACTACTGGTACCAACAGTTGCCAACAACAGAGGCATGTAAAACATGTACGGAAAGTAGAGGACTTTCCAGGTTCGAAAGAAATAGCTGGATCGTTAGGTAGCACTATGGAGGTATCCCCCAGTTTGCCTATCAAAAGGCAGAAAACCACCCAAAAAAAAAGCAGTGTCTTTTCAAAATATACTGATGATTATCCTCGATAACAAAGGTATGGTTATCTTGTGTCATTAAAACTTCGACCAAATCCAGAAACTAGATCTGAATGGACCAGAATTTTCTACAGCTCAGGTTCCGGTCACATAGGGGGAGATAAAATTTGGTTCCATCCAACTCAGTTGGGTATATATGTGAGATTGAAAGAATAGACTTGAACAAAAGACAAGTAGTTCGCCAAATGTGTAGGTGACCATAACAGTAATTTGTTTTATAAATATTATATGATATGAACCATATACGTTTTCCTTAGAAGGCTGTCTGAGTTGTAACTCCTTGAAGCAAACCAGACCAAATCAAATTCAAATATGCCAATACATGTGTTTGACCTGGACTGTATCTGAGTTACAACACATTGAATCCAGCATGATAGTTTATACCTATCAGATCCCAAACAAAAATACTAGGTTTTGTCTGGATAATGGTCAGGGGGTCCTAGGTTGTGAATCATGGATTCCCAAGTACCCTGGCCTAAACACTGGTATGCTAAGGTAGGATCAGTTGATCTAAGAAGGACGTTAGTATGCTGGAATGCTGGGATGTTCACATGTGCCACAGATCGCAACTCAAAGTAGAGAACCTAGTAACTATGGTCCGGATTAGGATTAACCAACCCAATCAAAGTCTGCTCTCTTGTAAGCCTAGCTTGTGTACTTTACAAAATAGTTTCTGAATCTATTTAAAACCAAGCTTATGGAGTTGAGGATGAAATGCAAGTCCTTATAATTTGATTTGGTGATAATCGTGAAGTCATCAACATTGCAAATTCAGTTTACTGTAGCAGCATATTGCCATCTATGTATGAAAAGGTTGAAGCTGTGTTATGCAAAGGCCCCACATTTTCAACCACAGAGAGAGAGAGAGATCATTCTATGATTTCTCCAAGAGAGTCTCTCTCCTCTTTCTCGTCTTCTTCTTTTCCTCTTTCTTCTCCTTTCTTCCTCTTCTTTCTGTCTCATCTTTAAAATGTAATTAAAAAAACAAAATATTCTATTTACATATCATATAAAGCCAAATGCATATCATGTGAGGCATACAAAAATATGCACAATTATAAAATATTACAGAAAGATAGTCTCTTCACCTTCCCAGTCTGAAGATGAACCCGACGAACTGATGACTGGAATTGCAAAATCAACATGTCAGAAAGCACATGAATGCAAGGATGAAATTTAAGCATGATGAAATTACAAACTTGTGGAAAGAAATATCACCAGTTAAGAAGTGAAAAACACTATAATCAGACTGAATCAATGGAAAAAATTCCTGCAAATTCTACTTAAGAATGGATTCAAACAAAAATATCAAAGAAAGAAAGCACATGGAAGCTATATAACATAACAACCATAAGGTATGAAGCCGCTTATTCTTGAAGATTTGTAACTACACTTGTCAGAAAGATGTCAACCATGATCAAAATTTTCTCATCATTGAAAACAGTATTGAATGACCATACAAATTCAAAAAAGTAGAAAAATAACACAGAAGCTATCTGGCAAAATCTTGGGAATGTTGAGGTCTTAGGAAGAAAATGAAGAATATGAGGACTACAAAATTTAGACTTGAATCCCTATTTTCTCATATCTACCACTTTCAGAAACGTTATTCATCAAAAGGTACTCAATTCAGAGTTGGGGATCTATGAACTGAGTTCTTAACCCTGTTATTTTCGGATTTATGCAATTGTGTATGTGTTTCAAGTATGTAATCATTACTTAAAATCTTAACTTTCTAGATTCATAAATTATATATTTTGAATAATTAGTTTGAAACTTTTCTCGATCCACTTTAAAAAATTGCTTGAATGTTAATCAAGAGAAAAGAAATATGAATAGAAGTGCTATTTTTCTAGAAAATTCAAATCCATTTACTTCTGAGAGTTTGTCTAGATTTAGCTACTTTTAACATGCTTTGGCATTGCTATCATAAAGATCTTATCAGCTAATGAACTAGTTACTTAGAGAGAAAGTTATGTACATTGTTGATTAAGCATATACTGGAAACTGTTAAAATGTGTCTCCTAAAATCATTATTGTAAATATAAATATATATATATATATATATTTATATACATAGAGATACATTTACATATAATATATTATATGTACATATATCTCTATATATATAAATATATATATTTATATATTCTTACCCGAAAAGGGTATTCTTGTAATTTCCTGTTTTGCGCATATTCCATTTGGAATATGTTGTAATTTTCTTATTTATTTTTTGTAATTTTTTTTTTACTTTTTCTTTTTATTTTTTGTTATTATTTAAAGTGCATTGGGGGTCCCCCAATAGAGTCGTTGGGGGCTCCCAACGACTCCTTTGGGAGCCCCCCCTTTGCACCTTTTGGCACTTGTATAAATAGGGGTGTTCCCCCCTTATATTTCCTAAGCTTGAGAGTCTCAAGCATTTGTTCCTTTTATCAAATACATGCATTATTGCATGTTTGCTATTTTTACGCTTTTTGCGTATTTTGTTCAAGTGTTGTGAGGGTGTCTTCGTACACTCCTTTTATAAAGTATTTATGCTTGTATGCGTATTGTCTCTTCATAAACAATTTGACATGATATCAGAGCTTGGTTGGTGATAGAGGATTGTGGGATCCTCTTCTTTTTAAGTACCTCGAAAAGCGTGCCTTCGGACCTTTGGAGGTTGAAGTGGTGGATCTTGCTTCTCAAATATTTTAGAAGAATCTTGCGCAAGCTAGCATTTGGGATATTGTGTTGGTACGCCATTTCTCTCTTTCTCTCTACTTCATAATGGGCGAAAAAGAGTTTCACTTTACTCTTGGCTTCAAATTAAATGGGTCCAACTATCATATTTGGGCCGAAAACATGGAGGCTCACATAAAAGGGAAGGGGCTATGAGGTTATGTGCAAGGCACAATTTCGGAACCGGAACCCAAAATAACCGTGGTAAACGGAAGTGAGATCAAGATTCTTGAAGGAGAAGAAAGGGTTAGAGCTCTTGAAGAGTATTCTAAGAAGCACGATGAGTGGGAAATGAAGAATTTCAAGATTCCTTCTTGGTTCTTTTCATCCGTTGAAACCAAGATTAATGTCAACATTATTAAATTCAAAAAGGCATCAGAAACTTGTCATTATCTTGAAAAAATGTATACATCGAAGGACCTATCTCATAAGTATTATATTCAAAAGAAGACTCTCTCTCTTACTCAAGGTGAAATGACTATTAGGGAATATTTTGCCGATCTTTCCTCCATTTGGGATGAGCTTGCCATGCTTGAACCAAAATGGAGTGGAGAAGCAATTGAACTCTATCACAAGCAACTTTAAGAAGATCGGTTCTTCAATTTTTTGAATGGGCTAAGGCCCGAATTTGAGCAAATAAGGTCCTCTCTTCTATCCTCTTTTTCTCCTCCCTCTCTTGAAGATGTACTCACCAAATTAAGTGGTGAGGAGACTCGTATGAGTTTATGTAAACAAGGATCAAGTGTTCTTATGGTTCCTTGTAATCATGAAGAAAGTAATGAGGTCAATGCCGTATCAAGACCCGAAAACAATGTAAGAACCTATCATCCCCCTCATTTTAAACCACAAAATCAAGGTGAAAATGGTAGGCCAAGAGGAAAAAGAGACTATAGCAAAATTATTTGTCATTTTTGTAAAGAACCCGGACATATCAAACCCATATGTCCCAAATGGAAAAAGCTTCTCGCAATGGCTACCACCGGTGTTCCACAAAAGGAGGAGGCATCATCAAGTGGGTCACTCTCTTTAAATCAAATAGTGGAAGCCCTTCAACCTCTACTCAAGGGAGCTACCTCCGGTGCCGCCGTGTCTACGTCATCTCTTCCAGGTAAAGTCTCATGGCTTTTGGACTCCGGTGCATCTTTTCATATGTCCCCAAACATGTTTTCACTTTCCGATTTCTCAAAAATTGTTTCTCCCTCTTTTGTTTCCACTGCGGATGGAACATCTCTTGAAATTAAAGGTATAGGTAATTTCGAATCTCAAGATTTTTTTATTCCAAAAATTAGATTTATACCTAAACTAAACTTAAATCTTCTCTCTGTTTCTCAACTCTAGGACCATGGTTGCGATATTAAGTTCTCTTGTGATAAATGTTTAATACAGGATCGCCGGTTCGAGAAATTGATTGGAGAAGGCTTTAGAAAAGGAGACTTATACTATATGGAATCTCTTCGAGTTCCAAAATCTTTTTGTAATGTGGCCCAAAACAAAGATATAAATGTATGACACAAAAGACTTGGTCATCCTAATATTACCAAGTTGTCTTATTTACATTTTGCAAAGGACCTATGTAAAAGTTCATTTTCTTGTAATGATTGTATTCTCGAAAAAAATCAAAGTTTACCTTTTGAGCAAAGAACCATGTTCTCTTCTAAAAATTTCGAAATTGTTCATTCGAATGTTTGGGGACCCGCACCTGTGACTTCAAAAGGAGGCTTTTCTTATTATGTCATTTTTGTAGATGATTTTTTCAGATATTCATGGATCTATTTTCTTAAGTTCAAACACGAAGTTTTTTCGTGTTTTAAAATCTTTCATTCAATGATCAAGAATCAATTCAACAGTAATATAAAGATATTTAGGAGTGATTCTGGAGGGGAATATCTCTCCAATCAATTTAAAGTATATCTTGAGGATCATGGAATTGTCCATCAAAGGTCTTGTCCTAAAACTCCTCAACAGAATGGGTTGGCCGAAAGAAAACATAGGCACATCATTGAGACCACTAAGACCCTTCTTATTTCCCAAAACATTCCTAAAAATTTTTGGGCAGAAGCAGCTCTTGCTTCTGTTTATCTGATAAATTGTCTGCCATCTAGGATATTAGGAAAAATATCTCCTTTTGAGATTTTATATAAACTTGAACCGGATTATAATAGGTTACGAGTTTTTGGGTGTAAGTGTTTTATACTTACAGACAAGAATGACAAACTATCTCCCAAGGCTATCCCTTGCGCCTTTCTTGGATATTCTGAAACTCAAAAAGGGTTTCGTTGTTATGATCTTCGAGATGATAAGTTATATGTCTCTAGAAATGTAACTTTTTTGGAAAATGAAAGTGGCTTTGAAAAAAATGTTTCTCAACAAGAAAATTTTGATTATTCCTTCCTATTTGATCTATTGTCTAGTAATGATGATATATCTAGTGATGATGGTGTATCATCAAATCACGATGAGGAAAATGATGGTGATGTTGGTGAACATAACTCACTCAATGAACAAGAAAGTAGACTTTCAAGTGATCCAATAACCTACTCTCGTAGAAACCAAGACACCTTTAGAAGTGCTATTGACCAGTATAGTGAGCTTGTTCCTACTATCGACCACCGGAGATCTGAAAGGAATAGAAGACCTCCAACTCGTTTTGTTTCTTTTGATTCTTTCTCACCCCGATATAGGGCTTGCCTTAGCGCCATTCACTCTTATTTTGAACCAAGGAATTTTGAAGAAGCCAAAAAATGTATAGAATGGCAAGAAGCTATGCAAAATGAACTTAATGCCCTAAAAGGGTTGAAACTTGGGATTTCCAAACTTTACCCATAGGAAAGAAAACTATAGGTTGTAGATGGGTTTTTAAGGTTAAAACTAAAAGTGATGGATCCTTGGAAAGGTATAAAGCTCGTTTAGTTACTAAAGGGTATGGGCAAGAGTATGAAATTGATTATGAGGAAAATTTTGCCCCTGTAGCCCGAATGGTTACAGTTAGATGTCTTATTACTATTGCATCTATTAAAAATTGGAACATTTTTCAAATGGATGTGAAAAATGCTTTTTTAAATGGTGATCTTAACGAAGAAGTATATATGGATGCTCCACCAGGCATAAAGATTCCTAAAGATAAAGTTCTTCGTCTTCGTAAGGCACTTTATGGTTTGAAACAGGCCCCCAAGGCCTGGTATGACAGGTTTACCAGTGTAATGTTGGAAAATGGTTTTTCCTCATGTTATACTGACACTGCTCTATTTACTAGAATATCTAATGCAGGAATTGTGATTCTATTACTCTATGTTGATGACATGTTAATTACAGGTGATGATGTTCAAGGAGTCAAGGGTATTAAGTCTGTCTTGACTTCAAAATTTGAGATGTCAAACTTGGGTTTTCTGACATATTTTCTTGGAATTGAGGTTGCCTATTCACAACGTGGTTATTTTTTATCTCAGTCTAAGCTTGCTTGTGAGATTATTGACAGATCAGGAATTTCTGATGACAAAGTATGCGAAACTCCTGAAGTCGTGGGATCAAAAATGAAGATTGACGACGATGTTCCCCTAACCGATCCTACTCCTTACAGGCAGTTGGTAGGCTCTCTAATGTACCTTAGCATTACTCGACCCGACTTGTCGCATGCTATTCACATCGTCAGTCAGTTTCAGCACGCTCCTACAACCGTTCATATGAGTGTTGTCCTTCGCATCATCAGATATTTGAAGGGAACAATGAACAAGGGAGTATTTCTATCTTCTTCCTCTGAATTAAAATTGTTTGCTTATACTGACTCAGATTGGGGAGGTGACCCTAGTAACCGTCACTCCACCACTGGTTTTTGTATTTTTTTAGGAGAATCTTTGATCTCATGGCAATGTAAAAAGCAACAGAATGCCTCTTTGTCATCCACTGAAGCCGAATATAGAGCCATGGCATCTACCACCATGGAAATTGTATGGATTCGACGTCTTTTGGAAGATATGGGAGTGGTTGTCGAAGAACCAACAAAGCTATGCAGTGACAATAAAAGTGCAATCTATATTGCCAAGAACCACACTTTTCACGAGCGAACAAAGCATATAGAGATGGACTGTCATTATGTCAGAGAAGAATACTTGAAGAAGGTCATTGATCTACCATATGTGACGTCTGAGTATCAAGTTGCCGACTTCTTCACAAAAGCTCTATGTTCGCCCAGATTTCATTTCCTTCTTGACAAACTTGCGGTTATCACACAGTAAGTTTGAGGGGGGGTGTTAAAATGTGTCTCCTAAAATCATTATTGTAAATATAAATATATATATTTATATACATAGAGATACATTTACATATAATATATTATATGTACATATATCTCTATATATAAAAATATATATATTTATATATTCTTACCCGAAAAGGGTATTCTTGTAATTTCCTGTTTTGCGCATATTCCATTTGGAATATGTTGTAATTTTCTTATTTATTTTTTGTAATTCTTTTTTTTACTTTTTCTTTTTATTTTTTGTTATTATTTAAAGTGCATTGGGGGTCCCCCAATAGAGTCGTTGGGGGCCCCCAACGGTCACAAATGTGACCGTTGGGGGCTCCCAACGACTCCTTTGGGAGCCTCCCCTTTGCACCTTTTGGCACTTGTATAAATAGGGGTGTTCCCCCCTTGTATTTCCTAAGCTTGAGAGTCTCAAGCATTTGTTCCTTTTATCAAATACATGCATTATTTCATGTTTGCTATTTTTACGCTTTTTGCGTATTTTGTTCAAGTGTTGTGAGGGTGTCTTCGTACACTCCTTTTATAAAGTATTTATGCTTGTATGCGTATTGTCTCTTCATAGACAATTTGACAGAAGCTCCACTAAACCCATGCTTACGTATCATTTTGACTAACCAACCACCTACACTTGACATATGGGACATGTAGATAATACATTTGACAGAGCAGTAGAAGTAGAACTTCACCGTGCATGGGTTGGTACTGCAGCAACTGCATTATATGGTTATTTCCCAAAGGCTATGACCGAGACCTAATGGAAGTCATCCTACTGTGGACTTCATATATATAGCACATTGTCCAGGTCTAGGCTCACTCACCCCCATACCAAAAATTGACCAGATTAACTCATTTGATATGCTATGTCAATCATAAAAACAAAAACACTCAAGAAACACAGCTCTATCTTTACAGAAAATGGAGCTATCCCATGAATCATTGCTAAAGATTTCTATCTTAACATATGATGTGAACATAAAGTGTCCATCCTAGCATAAAGCCATCAATGTAAACAGTGGATTCTCCTTATACCTGCCTCATTTTGCCCCTTAAATTGGGTAGAATTGTTATATGAAGTATATGTCCATGCATAGACCACCTCTACCAGCATAGACCACCTCTGCCATCAGTAAACTGCAATAGAAGATAAAGTAGCACCATCTACACAGATACACACACAGGCATGCAAGAGCATATGAAATGTTCATGTTCTTCATCAATAACAGCACCAATACAAAATAGCATGTACAAACGTGATGGCATCCCTCTGTTCATCATCTCGAGTTTAGCCGAGGGAGAGGCGGCGAGCGGCCAGCTGGAGGCCGGTGTCCGATGGTCAGAACAAGGCGATGGTGGGCTCCAACGACCGAACCCTCTCATGCCCTACACCCTTCTTTCGGTGATCGTACTTTCCAGTGAAACGACCGAAACCCTCATGCCCTACACCCTTCTTCTGGTGATTGTACTTTCCAGCGATGGTGGACTCCGGCGACCGAACTCTCAGGCGGATGCTCCCTCCAGCCATTGATTTCAGGTATTTGCCCCTTTGTTATCAATCTCTCTTCGTTCACCCCTCTCAAAACCCCTATTTTCCCTCTTTCTGAAACCCTCTTGTCTCCCTCTCTCTTAACCTTTCTCTTTCCCTTTTTCTGAAACCCTCTTGTCTCCCTCTCTCTTAACCTCTCTCTCTCTCTCTCTCTCTGAGTGTTGATTGCTGGTGGGTGGTGCTGGTTGCTGGTTGTGGGCGCCTTCTGCAATCGCTTTCACCGGGTTTTGGGTGTGGTTGAGAGACCCACCTATAGGTTGAGCACCCAACCTCCCCTCCCCCTATGGAGGTCTCGTCTGGTGCTTCCCTGCAACACGCTAGAGTTGCGGCAAAGTCTGGGGCGTCGACAACTCTAGACCCACAATTTGAGCGTCCTACCTCCCCTCTCCCTATGGGGGAGGGACCCGTCCGGTGCTTCCCTGCAGCACGTTGGAGTTGTGACAACGTCTGGGATGTCGATTGTTCTGTTGATAAAGACGTCTGGTGTATAACACACTTTGCGCGCATTTGGGGATCTCATGTATGGTATTCCATCTCCGGTGTTTGTGAATCTGGCCCAGCAGGATCGTCCTCTCGATAGGGATGCTTTGAACGACCCACCGATCCATGGTAGCCATGATGGGAATGGCACGTCCTCTGTTATAGGCGGTGCTCTTGGGGGCCAGGCTGGTCAATCTGATGGCACTGATTACAATGACATGTTGTTGGTGACTCGTTCATGAACAAACAAGCCCATGAAGGAGATGATACAGCGTCTCCTGTTGTTTCTCATGATGATATTCCTATTGTGACTAGTGATATTTTTGGTGGCAAGTCCTACTGCTTCTTGCTCTTGGGTCAAGGTAGTAGGTTAATCATCGATTTTGCCTAATCAAAACCTTCCCAGGCCCTCAATGATTGATGAAAAATGCGCTATTCTTCTTCCTCAATCATTTTGTGTTGAGAAGCAAAACTCTTTCGACCATTGTTTGGTTTGTAAGTGGGACATCAGGGCGATGAAACAAGAGTTTTATGTTTGTGAGTTTTGTAAGTGATGCAAGCTTCCTATTAATCCGATCTTTTCTGTGGTTTAGGACAACGAGTTCCTAGTGCGTTTTTCATCGCAAGAAGATCTGATGTCGGTTTTGAGAAGAAGACCGTGGATGGTTGTTGGTCGCACCTTGCTTATGGAAAGTTGGGACAGATATGGCCTGCCTAAATTTTAGGGTTTAAGGTCTATTATGGTATGGATTAGAGTTCATGGTCTTCCACCCACTTATTGGTGCAACGATGTCTTTTGTTTGATAGCGAATGCGTTAAAGGGAAAGCTGGTTGTTGTTAATGAAAGGACCTCTGCCCAAGTTTGCTTGCACTTTGCAAGGATTCTTGTAGAAGTTCAATCTAATTCGAAGATCTCTGATTCAATCCTCATTGTCTTGGGCAGGTTCTATAAGGAAGACCTTTATATTGAAGTTGAATCAGGTACGCATATTTGTAAAGTGTGTAAGGCAAGATCGCATGGCACTATAAATTGTCATTGCAAGAATCTAGCATCTAATGCATCTGTGCTTAGCAAAAGGTAGCAGTAGCAGAAGTGCAAAGCCAAAAAGGTATGGGTCCTTAAAGTCTCATTTGAAAATCATAATTCTTTTAAGACTTAAGGAGAATCAAGAAGAGATTTTTGCTCTCCTACAACAACCATTTGAGGATGTTGTTGCTCTTGATGACGCTTCTTATCCAAGGAAACAACATGTTCCTTTTGTTGTTCATATTGATGGTTGTCTTGTTTCGGAGAAAGAAGTTGATGCTTGCCTCCATGCTCAAGACATTGATAGCCCAACTTCTCTTCCCTCTATGTCTGTGCATCACACCACAAAAGATATCACTGAAGAGACCTTTTTTGGCAACCATTTTTATTTTGATCTTGCTTCTCCTCCAAGCTTTTGTCATCTTAAGAAGCAAGAGGTTCAAATTGTGGCTAAGGTTTGCAGTAGGGATCCTTTGCATGATCTTGCTCGATTACCTTCAAATATGGTCTTCAAATCATCAATTAAGAGGACTCACCATACCTTTTCAGAGACACTTTGCGATGCCCAAACTAGTTGCACAATCGTTTCTTCCATGCCCCTATCAAGCTAGTGCTCGAGAGCACTAAAAAGGTGTGCAGGCCAAAAAAGGAATGAAATTGAGATGCTAAATGTGAACTCTAAGTAATATGCTTGAGGTGTTCAAGGAGAAGAACCTCAAGATGTACTTAGTCTACAATTGTAATCTCCATCTTGTTAGCTCTTTACCAATGGGATGAGTGAGCATCATCTAATGTAATCAACATCTCATCCTGTGTGATATCTCATCATTTGGAATATTCAATGTAATTCTTTCTATCTTGAGAGTTAATTGATAATTTTATTTTTCTTTAAAAAAAACTCATAGTGAAGAAGCCAACAAAGATTAGACATTCACTTACAAGTCAACTACATAAAAGATTGGACATATGAAGCTGAACTTAGGAAAGAATCCCATATAAGAGATGGAGCACAAAAGAAACAAAAGTCAGAAAAGGAAGAAACGTCTCCATGCTTCAACTTATCGGTGCTTAACACATTATTGAATTGTTCCTGCTGAACCAAAATTGACTTTTAAGATCTGTCCAGAAAAACATAAAAGCAGCCAAGCATCTCAAACTCGCATCATTTGAAGGTTTTCCAAGATTGGGAAAATGCAAAAGAGACACAGAGAAATTTGCAATGGAAACAGAACATTCATAAATATGATACATGAGATATGAGGAGTTTAACTTTAAAACAAAAAAAAGAATAATTCCGCTGAATTACAAAACTAACCTGTCCATAAAGACCAGTTGACTCGTACAATGTATCATTCCCAGCATACACCAGGCCCTGAAACATAATTTAAGACAAATGGTTCAAAGCGTACCGCTCAATAATTGTAGGTTATATGAATCATTTTCATTCATGCATGATGTTCTAATACTAGTAGGAACGGCTGTCAGTGGGTCGGGTTTGAGTTGGGTACCCGGCCCACAAAAGTGAAGACTAGGGAATGGCCCCAAAAATAACTTGAAATATTATTTGGGTCAACCCTAAAAATGACTCAAGTAATATGTGGGTCGGGTTTGAGCTATGCACATAGGATCAGGGGTCGAGCCATGTTGTGGGGAGGGTGGGCACGTGCCCACACTGACCCACAAAAGTCCCCCATGGGGTATGGGTATGGATGGGTAGTGCCCACCCTAACCCGCATCGTATGTGGGTAGTGGGTCAGGGTAGGCACTCGTGCCTGACCCAAAGGGGGCCGACGGCCCCCACCCTTTCGGCCTCCCTTCGCCCCTCCCGATACCCTAAACCTAACCTCTCTCTCTCTCTCTCTCTTGGTGTGGCCCTTGACTACATGACTTCATAACCAGAGGCACATATCGTCCGTCCTAAGGCACCAAGGCTTCCAGCTGTCTAGCGCACGCCGCTGCCGCAATGCACACATGACAAGGTCCACTCTCTCCTACGCACTTTAATTACTATTTTAATATTTTTTAATTAGA
Source organism: Nuphar pumila (assembly GCF_984573655.1). NCBI lineage: Eukaryota > Viridiplantae > Streptophyta > Magnoliopsida > Nymphaeales > Nymphaeaceae > Nuphar > Nuphar pumila. The sequence goes on along the minus strand of NC_143255.1, from coordinate 109,223,366 downwards.
ATTTAATTAATGTTTTTTATTATGGTTTTTTTAATTAACATATGAAATTATGATTGTTGTTTGTTAAGATTAGGATTTTGGTTTTCGATTTAGTTTTTTTTAAATAGTTGCATTTCAATAACTAGGGTTTAGGCTTTTTGTGTTTTTTTTTCAATTAGCTTTTAGGTTTTTAATAAGATGGGTATTAATTAGTTATTTCTATATATTTTTAATCAACATTATACATAATCCATATGGTTGATTTTAGTTAGAAATTTGAGGGTTTTGTTAATTTTTGTTTCAATTAGCTTATGTATGAAAATTATGAATGATGTATGCTAAGATTGAGGTTTTCACTTACTATTTTTTAAATAGCATGAATATTTAAGTAGGTTTTAGAGTTTTTTGTATTTTTTTTAATAGCATTTAGATTTTTATTTTGTATTTAAATAAGATGAATATTTAATTTAGGTATTTTTGTGTTTTTAATTAAGATTCTACATGCTTGATTAACATAAATGCATAATTTATGATAATAATAATTAGGGTTTTGATTTTGTATTTTTTTAAATGACATAAATTTTGGATTATGCTTTTAGGGTGTAATGTATTTTTTTAATTAGCAATAAGATATGAAGAATAAATACTTGAGTTTGGTTAGAACTTAGAATTTTAGGTTTTTTTTGTTTCAATTCGCATAGATGAGAATTTTAGTTTTTTTTTGTTTCAACTAGCATGCATTTGTTTTTTTATGTTTCAATTAAATAGGTTAGTGATTTGATTAGAGAAATAATTAAATAATTTGGTAGTGATTTGATTAGAGAAGTAACTAAATAGGTTTCATTTAACTATGTTAATATACAAATGACATTAATGTTTTTTATCAGAAAGTGAGTGTATAATTAATGATAAAGATTAATTGGTGAAAATATAAAATTTATTAAATATGTTTGATGCTTCTCTTTGTTTTTAGTGGCTTGTACTTTTTTTAATTATTTATAAAACATTTATGATATCTTTTGTAGATTTTTAAAAAATTAATTAATTTGCTATTTATTTATAGAATGTTTGTATTCTTTTGTTAGGTCTTGCTTAATGTATTTCAAGGTCCAAACTTGAGCTTAGTCATACTGCATTATTCATAGAAGGCACTTTCTTTGGTTTTTATATCAAACAAAGCTAAATTGTGGAATATAGAGGCAAGTTATTATGATATTCTTTTATTACTGAAAACACATTGTTTAGTTTCAAGGTTTCCTAATTATGAATATGACGATTTGTACTTCCTCAAAAAATTTTGTGCTTGCTAGTATAGTTTATTGTCATAGAAATTATTTTTTTTAATATGCATTTGTGACCACCCTAGCTGAAATTCCTAGCTCCCCCCTGCATAGGATCCAGGATATGTATAACTACCTAGGTCACATGGACACGCAATTTGGTGGCATGTTTCTGGTGGTAAGAGTGGCACGCTCGGACACTGATACGTACAAACAATATTTTAATATTTTTAATGTTTTAAAGTAACATTTCAATAAAAATACATTTTTACAATAAAATGGTTTTAAATTGATTAAAAAGTTTTTAAAAAAAATATGTGCCCTCGTATCCTATTTTCCAAAAAATCTTCCAACTTGCGAGTAGAACGCGCATCACGTGTACGTGTCCACGTATCTTTGTGACAGAAAACTACAAGTCTACAACTAACATATCATCTTCGTGAAAGACTTCCTGTAACAGTACGGCACCATCGTCGCCGAACAAGAGCATAAAAAACTCACCACCATCATCATCTTATAGTGGTAATCAAGCAAAGCAATAATCAACACTAATTCTAATATATATATATATATATATATATATAGAGAGAGAGAGAGAGAGAGAGGAAAAAAAAGAGCGAAGAAATGAAGATTCATACCTGAGTGAATGCAGAAGGGTCGTGTGGAAACTCGTTGACGACCTCGAAGGAGTAGAAACGGGAATGAGGAGAATTGGAGAGAAGGGAGGCAGAATTGGCGTAGAGGAGGGTCGCGAGAGAGAGGAAGGAAGCTGCGGCTAGGATTACAGCCATCCTCCGGGTGAACAGAAGGGATTTCATGAACGAAGTCGTCGAAGAAGAGGAAGGAGAAGAAGAAGAAGAAGGGGAGGAGGAGAGGGAGATCGCCGATCGCCTCGATCTCTTCCTCCTGGGAGAAACTCTCATGAAGGGAAATCGAATCCAGGGAATCGAATTCCCAGGATTGGGTTTCTTCGCCCTCCGATTCGGGCGAAGAAATTTTAGATTGGAGGGGGGTTTTCTTCGGGGGATGGGGCTTACAGAGGAGGTCGGTGATTGACCGAGAGGGAAACAAGTCAACAACTGGGTCCGAGTTTGAACCCGTATTAGACCCATATCCAAAACCAGGTAAGCTTATGAACTCTGGTTCAGATTTGAACCGACCCGTTCTTACCAGCTTCCATATAGAAACATTATCCCATTTCACCAGATCTATGGGCGATATTTTAAAAATATCATGGAAAAAGTTTGGCACTTAATCAAGTTTTGTCACTGTTTTTAAAACGGCAAAATGTAGCAACACTTAATTAGAATCGGATCTTGGATTATGCTATGACATCAAGATGATTTCAGGTTTGGATCCAGACATGTTTTATCAAAGGCAAAGACGATATCAGATCAAGCATGAGCTCATATCTAGGGGTGGCAATCTTGTCGGGTCGGCGGGTCGGGTTGGCGGGTTGGCGGGTCAGAACACCTCAACACGAACCCGACCCATTTATTAAACAGGTCAGATGTGGCAAACATGACCCATTTATTAAATGGGTAACCCGACCCGACACGATTAACCCGTTTAATAAACAGGTTGGGTCAACCCGTCACGATTACACGACACGGCGTGTTGCGGGTTCGATCTGGCCGTCACAAACATAAACCCCAAGCAAAGCGTTCCAAGAAACCACATCTAGTTGAGGCATTTCGTCAAACACTTGTTGAATAGATCGGAATCTCCCACAACAACCATAGAAATGGATCAAAGCGTTCGCTACGAAGACGTCGGCGACAAACCTGAGCTTTGCGACGTGCCCGTGGATTTGCTCGCCTTCTGGCAAGGCAACGGCGTGCACGCAGGCCTTGAGGATGAAAGGAAAGGTGTAGTTATTCGGGGAGAGCCGCGGGAGACGAATTGGGCGTAGAGGGCGACCCCTCAAAGAGGGTCCCCATGTTCGACGAAGCTCCGAATGAGCGTGTTCCAGGTGAAGGTGTCGGGGTTGCAGATGCAGTGGAAGACGGTCAGGGCGTAGTCCAGTGAGGAGGAGGGGGGAGAGCGAGCAGGCGACGATGAGCGGGCCGACGACGGTGGTGATGTCGGCGAGGCTGGAGGTGACGATCTGAGCATGGGCTTGCTTGATATGGGACAACCACGAGCATCGGTGGAGGAGGGAGGGGTGGATTGCCAGTGCGGGAGGCGTTGCCGGCGGAGGAGGGTGGTGGAGGCAGGTAGAAGAGAGTGTGTGTGTGGTGATGGGTAGCGGTGGGCATTTGGGAATGGACCATGGGGTGACCCCGCCCGCCCAACCTGTGTAAACGGGTTGCGGGTTCGTGTAAACGGGTTGGCGGGTTGGCATACCCCTAACACGAACCTGACCCGTTTAATAAACGGGTTAGGCGGGTCGACCCGTTTACGACACAAACCTGTTTGAGCCAAACCCAAACCAGGCTAAGAAGCGGGTTGGCAAGTCGTGTAAGATTTTGCCACCCCTACTCATATCTGACCTTTGTGCATCACTAACCACACCATAGTTTGGGGCTGAGGAATTGGATCAAGGTTGATCAAATAAGTTTCGTTATCCCATGGTGAGGGAATGGCCATCCGAACACTTAAATATGGGTGGACATCAGGCCAGTCTGGTACCTGCCATGTTACAAGTCGGCCTCAGGCAGCATTTTGTAGCATGAGCCAGAATAAACTCGGTCTAGGCTCAGCCTGACAAGATATTCAGGCCCAGCCCGATAACTGGACCCAGCACGAGTCTGACCCAGCACGAGTCTGACCCAAGCCAAATTACAACCAGGTTAGGCCGGGCTTGAGCCAGGAGATATGGGGCAGACCTGTCGAGCTCCGACGCTAATCGAGCGGGACTACCGATGTCCACTCCTGTAGGTAAATTTATGTCCAAGTGTAAAGAGGTTGGATTCTACAAGGGTCCTTAGATATCCAAAACAGAAAATTAATATATTGAGGCAAAATGGCATGCTTCCCGAAATGCCTACCAATTTGATGAAATATCCTGCATACCTAAAATCTTTGATTCTCTACTTTTTTATGATATTTTTGCCCTTCTCACACACAAACCTGTTGAGGCTTGCACTACCATGTAGGAAGATCACAACCTTTCAATAAAAAGGAGATTTGCCCGATCATTTTGCAAACCTCATGAATTTTACATAAATAAATTTGTGAAATTGGATGACCTGTCCTAACAAAGGAAAGTTCGCAACCCTTATGCAAACCTTCTCTAATTGAAAGGTTCTAGCTTGACAAGTTTTCCCTATGCATTTGTGGCAGCCCCAAAATTCATGTGTGTGTCATGTGGACCTCCTTTAATTGAAAGCATGCAAAGCTTTGCAAATATAGTACAACCTTCACAGATATAATACGACCTTCATGAAGATACCATGAGAACCTCTCTTAAGTAAACATTCCTTAAGGAGCTCCGCAAATGTGTGTTGACATTTGCAGTCACTTGTTATGAATGTCTCTGACGTTCACACTCTGATTCGACCTCCACAAATATAGTACAACTTCACAAATATAGTATGACCTTTGTGAAAAAAATTGTGAACATCCTTTAACTAAATACTCCTCATGTACATCTGCAAATGTCTACTGACAGTTACAAATTTTTGTTGCAAATGTCGTCACTCATTTGTGAACATCCTTGTTATGTTCACAAGATGATTCACGAACACCCTTTGTTTATGCGGATCTTTTGACCTTATTTGTAGACTTCTGACTAAACATTCGCACATTGGATATGAGATTTATAAAAATTTTCAGGACTTTAATGTGAATTTCTTCATGTTTTTGTAAATCTTTGCATAAGCATTAAATGTGATGTCATCGTTCTTTCAAAAGTGATGGTTCACATTTCAAGGCTATTTTTACATAAACTTAGGTTTTTGTGATCCCCAAACTATTTTTTCCTTAATATGTTTTGACAAAAAAAATTGAAGATTTTTTTATGATTATTTTTTGCCAAAATTCACCAATACTATTGTTTGCTCTATGTCATGCGTCAACACTTCATTGGTGACTTTATGAGCGTCCAGGACATCATCAGCGGTGAGATATTCTGGTAAACACATCTTTAACAACTAAATCAATTATTTCTAAATTTTTTTGGCATGAATTAGTTGTTTCTAAAACATTGACATGAATTAGTTATTTGTTGAAAGAATTGAATATTTCTCAATTTATCTTTGCATGTTCAACAGACTATTATATATTTTTTTGTTTAATTCATTTTCATGTGAAGCCCTTTTTTTAGCTTTGTTTCTTTAATTTGGTATGCCTTTATTTTTATGTGGTTTTTATTTTATATCGTCATGAGCTTTACGCTACAAAAAAATTATATTTAGTGCATTGTTGGACCTTAATCATCAAATTTGTTGAATATAGTTCTTTATGATAAGTAACTGGTGGATTATAAATATCTTCAAGCTTAAGGTCTTGTACTTTTTCTTATAATCCCTTATGAGAAAATTTACACTACATGTTATTTCATTCTTTTTTTGTGCTTCCAATTTCATCACTATGATAATATATTTTGTAACAAAGTATAATTTTTCTATAAAATCTGAAACACTACTCTTGCTTCGTTGTGTATGGTTCTTATCTGTTAATTTTGAATGCTTTTAGTATTTTAATGTAAAGAGCTTATGCCTATTTTTGTTCATTTTATTTCAATTGTTGTAATTCTTTCTTAAAAATGAGCTCTTAGAGTTTTTTCTTAACATACAATATGATCATCAACTTACTAGTTATAACTCATGTCAAGCAAACATGAATTTTATATGGATCATAGTTTCTTTGTAATGCTCCAAAATTTTGACCTAAAATTATATTTGATTTTTTTTGTTAAATATAGTGAGTGATACAAGGCCTTATAGATGGCAATTCTCTAACCAAACTAAGCATTAGAGGGCCCGCCTGAGCGCAAGCATGAACATATATTAGCCCATTAGAACAAAGTTCGTGAATGAAATAACCAAGAACAAGAACCCTTTATAAAAAAAATTAGAAATACAACAAAAACATTCATTTTGGTTCCAGTTAAAATTTTGGGCGGATTATAGGTACTCTAACATAGCATTGAATTCGGTCCAATTAAGGATCTAAACTCTAAGATGAAAAAAAAAACAATACAAATCATGAAATAAATTAAATCATTCATCAATTAAATGAATTGTTTATAGACATTGGACCCTAAGGCCCGCAACATTGTCAAAACAAATTAACATGTCTTGGTGAATCATAGACTATTGTCCAAAACAAAACTCAGACATAAAATTATTGGTTCTTGGTACCGCCTATAGCATCCCGTCATTGCTCCAGCTTATTTATTGCATGCAATACCTGAATGTATATGATATAGGGGTTAGACTCATCGAGTCTCAGTTGGAACACAATAACAATGCATGTATATATAGATCCAAGTATACATATAAACATGCATCATTTCAAAACATATACAATGCAAATCACAAACATCGTGTACTCAGAAAGACAACTATAGCAATTAAATTCATGCAACATGCTACAAAACATACACATATTTGACTAAGCATTTGAATTATTAAGGGCATAAATCAAACAAACATCAACCTTAAAAAATGTTAAGGTACATAAACCAATTCAGATATGCTTGTAATCACACATGTACATAAACCAATGCATTATGCATGAGGTAACTTTTATTTTATTTTCTGACACTCACTTTTGAATACATGAACATGTTACTTGCAATCAATTTAAGTTTTCTCCTGACTCCTCTATGAGTACTGTTACAGGCAAAAATCAAAGTTCAAGGCAAACCCAAGGTATATTTTATTCTTACACACAATTATATTCTATTAACTTGGTTTGTATATATTCAGCGAGGCAACATTAGGCATTATCACCCAAGGACATCATCACCCTAAGCAACCAAGAGTATCATCACCCTAGGCAGCCACTACTTGGCATTGTCGAGCATCGTCATCCTAGCCAAATTCATGTATACCAATATGCTATCAGCTGAAGCACCACTCTATCTCTAGGTCTCAATGGTGGAAAAGTCCTCTACTACTGTGGTTGAGGACATGAGCCACAATATCAAGCTATTAGAAAAATAACACCAAAGATTTTAGTATCACATTGTCTTCCAAAAAAGCCATCCAAGGACACCACCATCATCAGACGACAACTAAGGAAAAAATTATTAACACATTATTTTAACATCTTTTTACATCTTAATTTTTCATATGTTCTTTACATATAGAATGATTTTAGATCTACATATCAACAACATGCACTCATGACACATGAGCTCCACATTTAGCTCAAACATGTATATCATTTCATATAACATCCAGTTAGGCAATCTCTCAGCTCGAACACATCAATATACCCAACATGTCAATACGTGCAGGTATGTGTCATTTATCATATACATTATGACAAAATTTAAAACTTGCATTCAATATAATTTTTTATAAAATATTGCACTAGAACACAATCTCAATAGGCCCACATGTTTCTCAACAACATGTCACATAGTCATATTTGTGCCCTTATGGCACTACATTGGTTTTTTTAAATCACTTGCTCACTCATTAGCATTCATGTATGCTTTTCATGTCTTATAACACATTATCATCATAGCATGCTATATATTATAACATAATGATGCATATCATAACATCATGTTACATATTACAACATCATATTGCATATTAAAACATCGTGACAAAATTGATATCTTTACATTAATTTTTTTTTTTATAAAAGATCACAACATGCCTCAATAAGCCTACATATTGTACATCAGTATCTCACATAACCATCTAGCTCACTTCTGAAACTATATTGTGTTCATCTGGTTTACTTCTATAACTATGTCATTCATTCAAACACAATTCTCTAATTTGAGTATGATAACATAGATTTTACCTGTCATTGTAAATTGTATCATAAATCATACAAAACGATTTAAGTTATGAGATTTTAACAAATGATTTTTACATATGTTATATGCATATAGGCAAAAACTCATACCTTAACTTATTATATAAAAGAAATTAAAATTTTTGTAATACATACTATTTTTTGTTTATAGAATAATCTTATCTGATTCAGTCTTTCCAATAAAAAACCAGTCATAAATCATATAGAACAAATTAAATGCTAAGATTTTTATTGTAGGTGGCTTGATATGTCTGATTCAAGACCACAAAAACCAAAAATTAAATTTGATTTCAGCAGAAAGCTAAAAATCTTGTAATGCATATTGTTTTTGTTATTTAACATAACATGTTCTAAAAAATCACAGATTCTGAAGCAACTTTTTTTATTTTTTAGACCATAAGAAATCAACCTCTAAGATTTTAACCGTGTGTTCTTATATATCTATACTAACCCACTTTAAAATCTCAGCCCTAGAACCTGAGTATTTTGAACTATACGATTTTTACAAAAATTTGCAGTCTCAACAGTCTCACTGTCAAGACAAGATTTATGTGCTAACTTGTAGAGAGCATATCTCCCAATTCCTGACTCATCCAGATCTGAGATTTGAACTGAGATTACTTTTATATGTCTGAACATCTCTATATTTTTTTAGGATTTATGGGTTTGCGATTTGGTAGAATCAAAATTATTATTCTGACTGATCGGATCAAAATATACATAACAAAATATAAAAATTAACCTAGAACTTCATGCTTTCGACAAAAATATCAAGAACACTCATCCAATGATTTTTAAATTCATCAACACACATCAGATTCATTCATATAACCATAGAATCATGTTGTAAATTCAGAAATATAATAATCTAATATTCAAAATCACATGTTTTTTCAAAAGAGAATATGGTTTCTCTATAAAAATCAAAATCGATTGCTGAAAAAGGATTTTAGGTTTTAAAACCTTCATACATGACATAATATCAGTTTTTACATGAATCTAGGCTGATATATGTATTGATACACATATGGAGATTATCCCACGACATACTCATGTATCCTAGCACCATATACATGTACAAAGTTATGATGTACCTACCTTAAAATTGATAAATATATGAATAATCTTCTTGAATAATCTCCACCAATCAACCCTTCTATCTCAGCTGCACACTTCAATGAAGATGCAACCACCCTATGAACCTTCTTTCATAGAGGAGCGTGAGGGAGGAAGAAGAGAAGAGAGAGAAAGAAAAATCCATATTGAATTTTAAATATGAAAACTACAATTATCTAAATTGAATTTGAAATTGAAATTCAACAAAATTTAAAACATGAATTTCATCTTTATTTTTTAAAACATTATTGAAAATTCTTAGGTTTTACATTCTCTATTTTGTTTTTATAAAAAATTATTTATTATAAAATAACAATTGAAGATATTGTCATAGAGGCAACAACACCTATTGATGGAACAAAGCAAACCGAGAAACAAAAAGATTACACATTGGTAAATTGGCCCTACTATGGAGTACAAAGGATGCTTGACACATGGATAGAGAGGAAACTTGCTCTGAGGCCAGAAGTATGGGTATCTGACATATTTCATAAAAAATATGGCATTAATAAGCAAAAGCCTAAAAATTTGTACTCAAATAAGAAGCAATTAACACCTTTAATGACAACAGAAACAATTGTTGAAGTTGGGGAAAAGGTTATTGATTTTGTGGCTAAAATCATGTCTCACATCCAAATGCATTTAAGGAGGGAGATTCATGTGTACAGTCAATGGTAAAGAAATTGAATGAGCCATTAATTTAGTGTGAGGTTGTTACTAACCTCAATGCTCAGCTAGAAAAATCAAGAGACATGAACACCTATAGTGGTAATAATGAGATTGATAGGGAGATTATGGACACCATGAGGGTGGAAAGAGCGAAGGAGGTACCTCAACAAGGAGAGGATGCCAAGACTGATGTGGAGAAGATTATGGAGAAGATAGAAAGTGGAGATATTAAGGTGGAAAATGATGTTAATGGTTCTTAGCCGAAGGAAAATGTGAGTGATGGTCCTTTTACAAAGGAGGGTCATCAGCAAAAGGAGGAGGCTATGATATAGAGTGCGTAAGGGAATCCTCAAAGGGGCTAATACTGAGAAAAAGTAGAAGGATCCTTATGAGTCTAAGGAGGTGGAAGATCAGCCTTTGGAGGAGCAAGTGCATGCTCTAAGAAAGATGTCACAATGGCAAACAAGGTCCTTCATTTGCAATATATTTGCAAGATGTTTGCAATAGACAAATTTAAATATATACATACATTCATTAAATTATCATATATGTGTGAAGCATATTTGTAAGGTAACTAGTTTGATTCTTATCATTCAATCTTTAAAATGTTATATATATGTGTGAAACATATTTATAAGATAATTATTTTGAATATTATAATTTATTGATTAATTTGTCATATATATGTTAAGCATGTTTTTAGGATAACTAGTTTTAATATAGACATATATTTATTAAATTGTCAGATATATGTATGTGTGTGTGAAACATGCTTGTAAGATAACTAGTTTGATTTTTGAAATTCAATCTTTAAAATGTTATATATGTGTTTGTGTGAAATATCTCTATAAGATAACTATTTTGAATATTACAATTCATTGATTAATTTATCATATGTATGTGAAACATTTTGTAGGAAAATTAGTTTGAATATAGACATACATTCATTAAATTATTATATATGTAAATGTGTGAAGCATGTTTATAAGACAAGCAGTTTGAATATTAAAATTTAATGAATAATTTTTCATATATATGTGTGAATCAAATCTGAATGTTATATTCAATAATTAAATTATGATATTTGACTACATCCATATGACCTTCATATATTCAATCAACACAACTACCTCCACCAACCACGGTTGTTATTGCACACTAAAAACCAGTTAGTTCAATTCTAACCACATTGCCCTAATTGAATGCTTATGCACAGTCAACCCTAACCCCATTACTATAAAACAAAACAACAAAAAATGTACAATTCATTGGCAATTCTTAAATAAATTACAAGCAAGAACATAAATTATTCACGATAACAACTAAACACAAATACTACAAAGCTAACAAAAATATATATATAAAACCTTAATCTAACAAGAAAACATATAAAACTCATTGTTTTCCTAAGTTTTTGGAGGCTAGAAGATGAGAAAGGTTGACCAAAAAGTTGCAACAACCTTGACTGAACGTTGCAAAAAAAAAATGCTCAGGAATCGCCGTAAAGAGAGAGGAAATATGGTTAGAGTCTAACGATAAACAAAAAATGAAAAAAAGAACTGCCAATGACTTTATATATGAATCATAGAGCATGCAAAGGTAAGAACATTCATATTTTAAAATATATTAACATTGCATTAATAAGAGGTTCAAAACACATATTTGTGAATGCAGACACACATTTGTAGATGTACGTCTAGACTTTATGTGAGTTTTTAGTTAAAGAAGGTTCACATGGTATCTATGCGAAGGTCTTGATGTTAGCAAATGTGTGACGTGCATCTACAATAAAAAAAATGCAAAGGTAAGAACATTTGTAACACATACTTGCGAATGTCAAACACACATTTGCAGACGTACTTTCAAACTTTATATGAGTTTTTAGTTAAAGGAGGTTTGCATGGTATTTGCGTGAAGGTCGTGATGTTTGCAAATATGTGATGCAAACTTGCCGAGCTCGAATAATAAAACATGTGAAGTTAGGGACATTCGCAACATACATTTGTGAAAGTTGGTCATACCTTTACGGACATATGTCTTGACTTCAAGTGAGTTTTTAGTTAAAGGTTTGTATAACATCTACGCAAATGTCAAGATTTTCACAAATGTATGAAGCAAACCTGCTAAGCTTGAACTTTTAAATTCTAAAAGCTTCACATTGAGTTTGCAAATCTTAGAAGATATGTGCATTTCAGATGCAAATCTCCTCTGTTAGGATTCATGTTAGCATGTTCGCACATACTTTATGTGAATTTCATCAAGTCCTAAAAATATTCATGTGAATCTCATTTTTTTAAAAGGCGAGTTGGGGTTACACAGATCCCACCATTTATTATTCAATGTACCACTGGGTTTTAAACATGCAATGTCCCACAACAAGGAGATATGCAATGACAACTCTGCAACCACGTTGAGCTTCCATTTGTGAATCTCCTTTTTATTGAGATGTTGTGACATTCATGTAGCGCGCATATTTATCGTGTGAATATTAGTAAGTGCGAATGATAAAAAATATTCTAAAAAGGTCAAAAATCAAAATCTTGGGCATGATAGGTATTTCGGCAAATTATGAGGCATTTTCGAAATCACGTTATTTTTTAATCCAAAATGGTGAACCCTTCACTACCCCATGTCCATCTTCTTCTCATTTCAAGCACACACACATAGAGAGAGAGAAAAAAACATGTTTTATGGTCATCTTCTTACTACAAGATTGAAAATAAGGCCGAGTGAAGCATCCTCTAAGAGATGGAGATTGATCGAGAGAGATGTCACCAACGTTGTAGTTGTAGAGAGAGAGAGAGGCGGGAAAGAAAAGGGGAGACAGGAGGGGAAACAGGGTAGCGGTGCAGGAGCTTCGTTAACTCCCTTTTTTTGTGGGGCCCAACCAGGATGCATGTTGCGTTCTGGCTGCATTTGAGATTTACAATCTCACCCACCATTTGATATGATCCCCTCTATGAGTAAACCTCTATAAAGAGGCTCACAAGCTCCACTTCCCCTCAATTTTCTATGAAAGAGAGGGAGAGGGAGAACAAGGAAGAGGAAGGAGCAAGCACGAGAGAGAGGGGTTGAACGTCATCCGACGAAAGGTAAGCCCCTCCTTTTTGTTATTTTTTCACAGAGGAAGAGGCATCCCTCTGTCTCTGTCGCCAATAACAACCATTGTCACTGGTGCCATCGTGATGAAAGGAGGGAGGAAGGGGGGCGCCTCTGCCTCTGCCTCAGCCGCCCGCAAGCTCGAGCTTGTCGGTGGCAACCATACCAGAGGGCGAGAAGGGGGCTATGGGTTAAAAATCGTGACCTCTGTCTCGATTTTTATGAGACCACCGAACCGACTTAGTCTAGGGTTGAACCAAACCGAGTCGGCTAACTTGTTTTGGGTTGTACCAGACCACCTTGGTATGGGTGCAACCCATACCAAGTTAGATCAAAAGAAAGGTTTTAAATATATATATATATATAATAAGATAAATAAAATAATTATATATTATGAAAAATCGAGATGAGGACCATCTCAATTTTCTATCTTGGATCAGGTCTGACAGACATGTTTTGGGTTTTGGTCCAGTTTGGACCAAACTCAGACTCATTTGCATTTGAGTCCAGTAAGGACTTAACCCATACTAAATTGAGTTTGGGTTCAATTTAGACCAAACCCAAACTAGACCGAGTTGGGTCAGAATTTAAATAAATAAACATATATATTAAATTATATATATATATATATATTATAAAGAAAACTGAGACAGTAGTTGTCTTGGTTTCCTATTAAACAAAGACGGGTTTGGGTCTAGGTTCTTATTTAGACCAGATCTAGATTTATATATGGTTTGGGATTCAGTTTGAATCCAAAATCCAAACTGGATCAAGTATGGGTCTATTTGGTACCAAACCCGAAATGAACCGGATATGGATCCAGTGCATGGAATGGAGACTGGATCTCTGTTTTAGGTCTAGTCTAGACCCAAACAGACTAGACTGAATCTAGATCCAGATTGCCTAAATCTGAGAGAAGAATAGGGACTAAACTCAGTTAGGCTTAGTATGAATTGAACCCATACCAAGCTAGGTCCGGGTTAGGTTCTGTGGTTCCAAGAATGTGTAAGTGAAAAGAAAAAAATTGTGTGTATGAGAGGGTGTGATTAGGATTTGAACCCCCAACTTCTCATAAGAAGGGAACTACCCCTAACTAGTAGGCCAACCTGGCTCAGCTGGTTACTTGTTTTGGGTTGGATTTATGGGATGTGGATCCGGGTCAGATTTAATCCAGAATTAAGAATCAGATTAGGGTGATGATTGTATCCCTAGTATATCCGGTTATCCGAATTCAGACCCGTTTGAGAGATAAAATGATTATTTTGCCCTTGTTCTACCCATCTTGGTAAAACAAGCATAACTCTTCACTCGGATGTCAGATTTAGATTATTTTTAGACCCCTAGATTTCTCATCCAAAGAGGAATTCATTGGTTAATGTCAATATGTCAGACATTGTGAATTGAGATTAGAGTCTGACAGAAATGTTGGGGGGTTGGGGGGGTGTTTTACATAAATCATCGGACTAAAAATGACATTTTAAGTGATTTGTGATTTTTGTTCATTTACAGATCAGAACTTGCAAAAGGGCTAAGATTGAGCCTTAGTTTGGTAATTTTTGCAAATTTAAAAAAAATGTGGGTCTGGTAAATGAGTCTTTTTGTAATAAACATATCTGATGACTGCAGGTTGAGGTATCCATTATTGTTTTCGAAGTAAGGGAACATTTACAAATGACTCCCTAGATAATAAAATACAATCCTTTTGTAAATTCATCTTGCTAGAGACAAATGTTATGATTTCTTGTACTCTTGCAATTTGCGTATGTTGATTATTTTATTTATATAAGTAAATTTACTTAATACATGTTTAGGAATCTATATGTGGGTTTTTTGGAAAGATGCATGTGAACTACGAAAAATTTTACATGTTTATCTTAGTGCTTTGCCATTTTGTGAAAATATTGGTGTATGATATGGTATATGTCATGAAGATGCTTGGCTGTAAAAAACTAGGTAAATATTTGGTACATGTAATATGGGAAAAATGAAAGGAATATTGGGCATTGAGATTATGGGGTAGAGTTTTAATTTCTAAGAACAGAGGTTTATTATGAGAAAGACATGCTTGTACCTTGGGAGGGGTCATTATGTCATGACACAAATTATCATGATGTGTCTCTGTGATGGATTGTTATTCCTAGAATTGTTATTGTGTCCACATGATTACATGTTGAACACTAGTTAGTGAATATGCATTTAAATTGTATAACATACTAACACTGAGAAAGAAAAGAAAATGAATAATGCACCTTGGGTAACAACGTAGAGAGAGTTATAAACTCTACCAAGAAGGGCATTATCTTGGGTTGTGTTAGAGGTGTGAGTACCTTACCAGTACTTAGGATCTTGAGAAATCCCTGGGTAAACCCAATGGGTTAAGACATAGCCCATTAGATACATGTAGAACGTAGCATGAACTACAAATCATGAGGGCAGGTATAATTCCTTAGACACCTTATGGCAGGAATAGCCCTTTGAGCTCTTCTGTTGGCTATTGTGGGCATAATGAACTCTCCGGCTAAAAATCAATGAGCAAAACTGCAACGATTGAAAGTCCATAGTCTGGACCGGTTTGGACTATATTGTTCGTGAAGTAGTTCATATGTCTACATCGTAGACTCTTGAGTTGTCTACATAGGTTGCTACATCCCTGTAGGTTATTTCTAGAATAGCCGATTAGCTTGGAGGACGACATTGAGATATGTCTACTCATGAGATAAAGAATGATCTCAGGAAAGGTAAGATAACAACAAAAGAAAAATAAAATGTATAAACAATATGTATGTTTAGTTAGAGAACTAAACTAAGAGTAGGAGTTTATAACTCAATATAGTTGTAACAGTCATATGCTTACATTTGTAAATGAAACCTTACTAAGTTTTAGACTCAGACCCACTTAGTTATAATTATAGAATAAAAAAGCCTAGCAAAAAGGAGGACTTGACTCATGGACTTGGTTAGCACTTGGAGTAATTTGTTTTATTTTTATATTTTATTTTTATGTTATGGACATGTATTTGATCATTTATCTTGGATGAGTATATGTAGTTGTGTTAATGTTGAATGATTGAATTTGGTAGTTATATAGATGTTATAAAAAAATTTTTTTGCTTGGTTTTGAGGTTATTTTGGTATTTTTTTTTTTGAGAATTAACATCCACCAACCCGAACTCTAGTAGCTCCGGTTTGGGTTGTTACCGATGTCCCCTGTTTAGGCTCAAGAGGGCGGCCATGTGTGAATCATTGGTGGACAAGTTCAGGAAACGTCAGGAGTCATGGAGGAGCCAAATGCTGGCAATGGCGGGTGGCGTCACGCTTATTTCTTGCCTTCTTACCCTTACGTTGTATGATGAGTTTTCAGCTCACGGCTTCCAGCACAAAGGAGTAAAAGTCCTATAAGCGTCTCTAATAGAAATAAAAGAAAACGTTAGTATTGTCTGTGTTCCTATACAGCAAATTAAAGTTATTAAACCAATATTTGATCACCATTGAAGCTGGCCCAAGGTCTGCATCTGTCCACCGTTCATCCGTATCTTCAACTACAGCACTTCCCTCAACCACTTTACTTTTAAAATAATTTCTCTTACTCTCTACGAACATTCCAAATTCTCTTTATAGTCTAGTGTTAGAATACTCTGTTCCCTCATGATGATTTGTTTTATATGTTGTATCCTTTCAAATAATATGAAATACTATCTCATAATGAAAGATTAATTCACCTTCCAATGGTAGGAGAAAACTATTGTTTCAATTCACAAAATAGATGATGACCAGGGAACACTCCTATTAGATCTTCCAACAGTGCCCACCCAAATATTTGAAGCATTTTGACAGAAAAACAAATCTAGGGACTGCTCATTTTCTTTATGTATGATTAAGAGAACCAACAGGCAGATTAGAACCATAACACCTTCAACTCTGTGGGGTCTGTTGCCCATGCCAAATATTCCCTGCATGGTATGGAAATTTGCTTAGAAATATTGAATCTCTCCCTCTCTCTCAACTAATTCATGAGTTAGGTTTGATGGTTATAGACTGTGGGCTATGTGCACTCATATATTTATTAGATCCATATTCAGCTTATTAATTTTTCTGCAGTTGAATTTATAGAAATATGTTTTAGAATTCTTAAAAATAATGAGTAAATAGGAAAGTCCAGATTTAACTCAATCTGAATTTTATATGGTTATACATGTTGTACAGGCTTAATGTGAAGCTGTATGGCACACCTATATATGACCTAGTGTTAGATGGGCATTAAGGTCCATATGTTTGAAATTAAAAATGGATTGAGCCAATATCTGAGAAATTATGAGACTAGTTCCAAAATTTATGTGCAAGCTAAACTTATAATCAATCATCTTGAGCAGTAGGTTTGGTATATATGCACATTTAAATGGTTCCAATGTTGACATAAAACCTTGTCTAGTGCTTTACCCAAGCTCCACAGAGTTTAGGGGGTCTAACCAAATCTTGATCCTGCTATATTCAATGTGAGTATTGCTTGTTCTCCCTATAGAATTACTGGCTCTGTTGCTGCTTTCCACTGCAGAAAAGCCAATGATGGCATTTGACAGATGAAACCTTACGATGCACTCAGTTGTGGCAATTTGTTTGAAGAGAATTGAAATATTGAAATTGACTCATTAATGTGGCTACTGAAGTATCAATGGTCGCTATGATGTAACCACCGAGGTGGTATCCCATGTGGTATGCAGGGTCCTGTGCCAAGCTGTAGGCCCAGGTTCGAATCTCTCTGCCACGTGGGGCTTAAGAGATATCTGGTAGGGGTCTGCCTAACCCCGGCTTGCCTTTAAAAAAGAAAATGGTCGCTATGATGTTAGTGATAAATGATTGGTAGTTTGACATAAATACCTTTTTTAAATATATGAACTATTATTGTTCATTAGTTATGTGTTTCTTCAACATACTAATTCAAAGTGCCCTCGAGGTCTCCGCTCATCTAAGGATGATTCATGACATTCATGAGGTCGAAACTGGGTGTGATCTTTGGTGGGCAAAGGGGGGCTTAGGTTTTACACCAGCCAACTCTATGAGTAAGGCAGTTTTTTCTCAGTTATTAAAAAAAAAAAAAGAATTCAAAGAGAAAAATGTTGGTAAATAGGATGAGTTGTTATCATAATTGCAATCTTATGACCTAACTTTTTTTTTTCAATTTAAAACCTAAAGAAATCGCACCCAGCACAAATACTTGGTTGCACTAGCTCAGCTTGTCATACCTACGATCATCATGCCAGCGACGTAAAACTCCAAGGCCAGGACCCCTACCCTCAGGGTTTATGCTGGGCGCCGGCTTGAGTAGAGGGGCAACACCCATGAAAATTGAACCTTGATTGTCTGTCTAGTAGCCAAGGCTCCATCCCACTAGGCCAAGCCCTTTGGGGCTGTGACCTAACAACTTAAGCTGTTTAAAATTAAAAACCATCTAATGGTCAATAAGGCAAGAACCGAAAAAAGATAGATGGCCGTTAGTGCTTATCAGTTTTTGAAGGATAAGACATGGAAAATTAGATTGATAGATACAAACAATATAGGGGAGAGCATAAATTCAACAGGTTTGTCCAATTCCTGGCCACCAATAAATGATTGGAACAAATGATGTCCTATACCAACTTGATATCAAGCATAGTAGCTCATGATTATCATAAGATGACCCTTTACCAAACAATTACTGCCCTTTTTTATATCCCATTTAATAAGGATAAGATACCACTTTTTACCATAATCTTGTAAAGAATGTGTGATCATTTTCTAGCATTATTTTAAATTATATAAATGTACAGTTTGTAAACTCTAGGACATAAAAAATTCCCCTCTAACCAAAGGAAGCCTAATGGTAGAACTCGATTGGAAACTTGACATGGGCCAAAATTATGTCATGAAAGAGTTATGGAGTCTCACTTCATCATGTTTTTTATCTCCCCCCTATGTCACAAAGACATGGAAAAGGACACGGGTATGTCATTTTTTTGTAATTTTTCATCAAGAATAGTATATAAGAGGATATAGCACCAAAGTAAGTTGAAGTATCGTTGTGACATAATCACATAATAGGGCATGTTAACATCTGCTTTTCTCCAGCCAAGAAATAGAGCTTGGGATGTTTTTTTTTTCTAAGAATGAAAAAAAAATTGTTAGAAAGATAATATGATCCTGGTGATTTCACTGGTCAGGGGTTAAGCAAATTCCCCTATAAAATAAGAGAAAAGAGGCATCACCCAGCTTAAGAACAGTTGACTGATGACTGAACCTCATAAACCTGAATCTGAATCTAACTGCAGAAGATTTACATCATGAACATAAAACCAGCAATTGAGCGAATTACTTAGAGTTGACATAAAAAATCTCTGCTTCCTTCCTCCTAGGCTTACGTTGGCATTCTGAAAGCGCCATATGCCCAGGCTCAGACTGGCATTTTCAGTCACCATCACTACCCGTCAATTTTAACTTCCCAAACAAGGGAAAGCTGTGTTTTTCCTAACCCAAACGGTTCCTTCAAGAAAAGGATTCCCAAAAGCCAAGCAAGACACAAAAGAAAACCTGTTCCATTCATGCAAGTCTTCCAAGACCTTTTTATGTGGTTTGAGACTGCAAATTACAAACCCCGCATCACATAGGGCCACCTATATCTACTGCAAGCTATCGAATATCTGGAAGTGATTTTGAATTCCTATTAGCAGTAGCTATGCCAAATTCTAAGAAATTCTTCATGGGTATGTCTAGATACTGTTCTTTTCACTTCTAGGTATGTTTTTGGTTGTGTGGTAAAGGGAAAATTCCAAAGAACCCGTGTTCCAACAGCCTGATCGAGTTATCATCCCTTTCTATCTCTTACCCTTCTTCATGTTCATATAAATTCTCAGCCACTTTCATCCAACCACAGTAAAACAGAACTGAAGGGTGAAATCCTTCAAGTGGGAGCATAAAAAACACCCCTTTCTGCATAATGCAATCTCCCAAATTATTCCCAACTTTCTGGATAAATGTATAGCCAAGCAGGCAAGCACCCCTAATAAATAAAGCAAGAAACTCAAATTATGGGTATGGTCCAAAACCCTACTCCAACCCATCTCACGACCACATGACCCCATCATAACCAATTTTCAGCACAAGGGTACCCTTGCCAGTGATAAGAGTCAAAGCCCACTGGCGTCCTTTTCTGATCCAATAATTCACACCTTATTAATGCATTAGACTTAGGATCTAGCCAGATTGCTTTGCTCTTGGCCTCTTTTCTCAGTGAGAGAACCCTCTTAAAACAGTGTCAAACAGCATGTGGGTCTGGTTTTTGTCTGTGACTCTGTAGCCAGACTCAGAGAGCAGCAGCATCACTTCTCCTTTCATTCTCCATCGCTCCCATCACCACCACCATCGTTTTCATCACCACCACCATCGTTTTCATCACCACCACCATCGTTTTCATCACCACTAATGTGTTAGAAAATTAATTTTTATGCTAGATAGCCTCAGAAAAAGAAGTGGGGAAGAGGAAAGAGGCATATCCCATTTCACAGAGCCATGTCTCTCTTCAACACCACATTCCTCGACACCCAACTCTACAAACCAACTTCCATCTTCGGCCTCCACCTCTGGCTCGCCATCACCATCTGCGTGGGCGTCTCCATATCGCTCATCCTCTTCGCCCTCGCCCTCTGCGTCATCTTCAGGCGGTACTCCGCCACCGCCGCCCACCGCCACTGTAACCCCGAAGTCGCCAAGCCCGTCGTGTCCCGGGTGATTCGGGAGATGAAGCTCAACCACCAGCCCTCGCTCGAGAAGCCGGTGGTGCATGCCGATCGCGCGTCACCGGTGTTCTGCGAGCCGAGGAAGGATATCCAGATCGACATCGGGAGGGACCACCGGATCGTCTTCTCCGATCGGCCGTCGTCCCACACGAGCGGCGGAGAGAGCCGGTCGACGGACTCAGCGTCGATCGCCGCCCCGGAGGTGTCGCATTTGGGCTGGGGGCATTGGTACACCCTTCGGGAGCTCGAGGTGGCTACGGACGGGTTCGTGGACGAGAATGTAATCGGGGAGGGCGGGTACGGGATCGTCTACAAGGGAGTTCTCCACGATAACTCTCTTGTTGCAGTCAAGAACTTGCTCAATAACAGGTACCCAATTCATGAAATAGAAAAATAAGAAGATGGTGTTCCGTTTTTGTTGATCATTCAATGGTTGGCATCTACTTTTTTAGTCATTATCTTGGCTCCTGTTCTTTATTTGGTTAAGTTTTTCAATTTGGGTTTCTTTTTTCCTGCTGATTTGTTGATAAGCTTGATGGGTGATCTAGGGTCCGGAGTCTAATTTTTCTTATTATTTTTATTTGTGTTGTTTGCGTGTTTTCGCTAATTAGACTGATTAAATTCTTTCTTTTCTTTTTTTGTTTTCACTTCGCTTTTGATTTTTTTGGTTGAATTTATACTATTTTTCTTGCTTCGGTTTCTCTCTATTAGTTAAGCTATTTGAGAAATTATGGTTTTTCATTTTTGAAGGCCTATTTTTCTTAGGCTGGTTACTTATTCACTTGTTTGGTGTGATTTTTGTTGTTTTATAGATACTTGCATTAGTTGATATATAAATATTTGGATAATTGTCTTTTCCCCCAGTTTCACCATTTATCCTTCCATATATGGGTGGATAATCTCTATGATAGTCTGCATAAGTATTTAAGTTATTTCTCTCCTTCTTCTCTGTCCTTTTGGTATTATTAAGCTATGGCGTTGATCTTTACTTCTGTTGCATGATATTGCATGGGCACCAGTTTGGCTAGTTGAGCTTTTCCTTGGTTCCACTCTTATGTTCTTTGTGCTACATTATATGGGATAATGAAAACCATTCTTTATTGTTATATAAGCTGTTTGGTTTGTTTCTTTTTACCCTTTGTGTTTTCTTCTCTGTTATAGATTTTTTAGGTTAATAGTCTATAGTTTAATTTGTTGCCTTAGACTCTGAATTGAGTTTTTCTTTTTCTTTTAAGCATTACACTGTTTAGGAAGTTTTCCTATAGGAATTGAAATTGTTCCTGTAATCATTTTGAATTTTAAGTAATAATTTTTTAGGGGCCAGGCTGAGAGGGAGTTCAAGGTGGAGGTGGAGGCGATTGGACGTGTTAGACACAAGAACTTGGTGAGGCTGCTTGGATACTGTGTTGAGGGTGCACACAGGTATTTTGCTCTGTACACATTCTGTTTATGTACCTACATGGTAAATATGAGTTGTTATTCCATCTAAATACCATTTCTGAGTGTATAATTCCATGACATTCTTTTTTCTGTGAATGATTCTTCCAGTTTGCATTTGGTTTTAGGAAATTTTTATGATCTGAATTCTTTTTCCTATGGTTGATTAGGATGCTTGTTTATGAGTATGTGGACAATGGTAACCTTGATCAGTGGCTTCATGGGGATATAGGTCCGGTCAGTCCTCTCACGTGGGATATTAGGATGAACATCATTCTTGGAACAGCAAAGGGGTATGATAATTGTCTGATTCCTAATTATGAATGTTGGTTATATGGAAGTTGCAGTTTTGAACCATAAGAATAATTTGGATTGAAAGTTTGAAACTGAAGCTGTGTTGTGAAACAGGTTAGCATATCTTCATGAGGGTTTAGAACCAAAAGTTGTGCACCGAGATGTCAAAGCTAGCAACATATTACTTGATCAGCAATGGCATCCCAAGGTGTCAGATTTTGGACTTGCAAAGCTCCTGGGTTCCGAGAGGAGCTATATAACAACTCGTGTTATGGGAACGTTCGGGTTAGCTTAAAGGCTCCTGAATCCTTTACCCCCCCCCCCCCCCCCCCCCCCCCCATTTCTTTCCTTACTAAGGCCATCTGTTCATCATGGCTTATTCTGCTGTTGTTTAATGTAGCTATGTAGCACCTGAGTATGCTAGTACAGGGATGTTGAACGAGAGAAGTGATGTTTATAGCTTTGGGGTACTCATAATGGAAATAATATCTGGAAGATGCCCTGTTGATTACAGTCGACCGCCTGGAGAGGTAAGTGGTTATTAAACATACTGATCTGTTCTTGTCAGGTTAACAGCTTCCTTTGAAACTAAGTTCATTGTAAATTGGATGGCTTCAGGTGAATTTAGTTGAGTGGCTGAAAATTATGGTTGGGAATAAGAACTTAGAGCAAGTGTTGGATCCTAAGATGCCTGACAAGCCTTCTTCAAAAGCATTAAAGAGGGCTTTGTTGGTGGCCCTCCGATGTGTCAATCCTGATGCTCAGAAACGACTTAAGATGGGACATGTAATCCACATGCTCGAAGTGGATGACTTTCATCTTCGTGATGTATGTCTTACTTCTCTTTAAGTGTAATTTAACTGCCACGGTTGGTCTGTATTAAGCATTTAACCATTCACTGTTGTGTTGCACTGACAGGATCGAAAAGTTAGCCGAGAAACATATCGTTCTCATGAACATGACAATGGGACTGCAACATCAACAAATAAGCAGCCCATTGAAACCGAAACTGGTCAGACACATGAAAGGGAAAGAGAGAGAGCTAGTAATCATGGCTCAAAGACAAGATGGAGATAGTATAGATCAGTTGATTTGTTGGTTTTGTGGGATTTTGAGGTTTATATATTCCATAGGGCCACTGTCCAAGTTTGTGGCCGATTCAAGAAGTTGATTGACTTCTCCTGCATTCATAAGCAGGTACCTTCTCATACTACATCTAATGTGCAGATCAATGTTTGGGAATCACTGATATTTTTGAGGCATTGTATCGTAGAGAAGGCTATTTACGAGCAAGTCATAATAAGTCTGTAAAAATTATTGATCGTGAATGGAAATTTGTACTCTTCTATTTCTCATAATCTACCGACTACCGAGTAATGTTTGTTTGCCCATGTCTTCTCTCTTTTTTTCGTTTTAAGCTGCTTTTGTGACTGGATCCTGAGCCGTGTTTTGTGCGGTCATGCTGATTTTTTTGACATTGGGATCTTTGCTGACTTTCAGGCATATTTTGATAGAGTTTTACTGACCATTAATAAGATGCCAAATTTGTACCATGGGTTAAAGGTAGTACCATAGTATTGCCAATTTCATTGCATCTTTCAGGAACCATAAATGTTAAACCTACTTGGTGGAAATTATGTAGTCTCAATACAATCTATGTGGAAATTCTGTTAGTCTCAATACAAGCTACCTCCTTGTTATTTCTGGTGTTTATGCTAACCACATTCAATTCTCTTGTATCTTTGTCAAAATCACTGGCTACAGCCAACTTTGTAATTTCATGACATACAGGGGACTGCATTGGGCTGCATCAGTTCCTTGTAACATTTGCCATCAAAGCACTGTTTACTGCTTGTCAGATATACCATTAACCGTTGAAGCATGAACGACCTCTTTGGATGTTTTTGAGAGAAAGATCAAATTAGAAAGGGGTTTCAGTTCTGGTTTGTAGGAGTCTGTCAAAGTCCGAGTCTCAAAAGGGAGTTCCTAATCATGAAGTCCGTTGGCTCCAATGTCCAGTTCAGCTAAGAATTGCTCATTGGTGATGTATAATCTTTTATATGATTTTAGTACAAGATAACCACCATTTTATCTGAGGATCAACGTATAAATTAGCGTTTGATAATCACATTTATATCCCAAACACACAAGGTCGCATTCAAATGTTCACAAGACCAACCAGTTTGATGTCTTTGTTGTATCCTCTTTGAATGAATTAACTTGCGCTTCTCTTCCAATTTTTAATACATATTAACTGTTTGATGCTTGACCTTTATCCAATTTTATTTGTCACCCACCAGATTCACTGTTAATGTTGTTGAGTTCAATATTTGAGGTGTTCAATCAAATGCTGTACTCTGTCAATGCATGACTTCCAAGACCACATCACTATGCTTTTAATGGGAAATTCACCTGGTCAAATAGTCTGGTGAAGTGGTGGCCCTCAGTTTGTCTGTCTCCATCAGCTTGGTAAATGTTACTGAGCAAGTAGCCCCAAGAGGTTTGGTGCAGTGGGATGGGGCCTAGGCCGTTAGATGAGCGGTCAAGGTTCCAATCACATGGACATCAACCCTTTGCATTAGAGCCGAAGCAAGGCGACTCCCTGGGGGTGAGGGTGCACCAAGGTTTTACTCCACCGGAGAAGCGATCGCAGGTTGACCAGCGTGACCAAGTATTTTACTCTGGGGATGGTTTCTCCATTTCTCATGGAAAGAAAAATGTTGCTGAACAAATAAACCATGCAAGTGAGGTTTCAAATGAATGGAGAAGGGGTTGTTAAGGATAAGGGAGGGAGGTGAGGTCCCTTGTTATGCAAAACTTCACATGGGAGGTCCGACACAAGACAAAAGGGCTCCTTCTTTTCCAGGCTGGAGTTGTTGGCTGAGAAAAAGCTCTTCCTTGGCGTATAGACAACTTGGCCTGATAGTTACAATCTGTGTCGGTTTTAGTATGTCAATGTAAAGAAGACACTTTTCTTTGAACTGGAAATCAATTCAAAGTTATACGCCTATAGGGGTAACTAAAATATGTTTACCAACCAAATATGTTTACTGGTATGAATCAAGATTTTCATAGATTTTTTTACTCTTTTTTTTAATTTCATGGTTCGGATGTGATCTGGATGCTTGGTTTTATAGAAATTGACTCTTGGATCACCCAATTATGATGTATAATAAGGATCTTTTAAGGGTTGAAAATCAATGACTTAGAATTTTCATAAATATTCAAGCATAAAAAATCACATTTCTTGATCGACGATGATCCAATAATCGATTCTTAGCAAATGGACCACACTGAATGCATCTGAAGGGTTAAATTTGCAAAAAACCTATGAAAATCTTTATTCATACCAACAAACATATTTGGTTGGTAAACATGGGTATAGGTACTGTTTTTCTCATCTATGCAATGGCTTTGCCTATGTTGGGCCTCCATGGCTGAGCTGTTGTCCTTATATATCAATCAATTGTACTGACAATCAACTTGTCAAAACTCTTTTTTTTTTTGGTAAATCTAATCTCATAGGTGTAATTTGCATGCCCTGTTTGGTAAGAATCAGCTTTTTGATGGCTGAAATCTGATGTGTGCACAGGTTTTTCCAGTGATGCAAAAATCAACAGCCATAAATGCACCAAATTTTTTACCTAAAAAAATATGTTTTTCAATGGAAAAACATAATCTAAGGGTCAATTCCCACTAAATATACTATGCTCTACACATCTACCAAAGTTGGATTGAGTCAAAACTACTTGCACCGTGAGATCCTACACCATAAGAAACATGTTTTAGATTATAATGTTTTAGTATTTGAATGTGTTCTAATACAACGCTAAAAATCAATGCCACCCAATACTTTGTATTGTAAAATTTCTAAAAATGCATTGTGAACCATTGATTTTTCACATTTTGAAAAACATGTTTATATGTTGAAAAATTATCATTTGAAATATATTTCTTACTAAATAAATTATAAAAATCAGATATATAAGATTAGATCTATGAAACACTCAATCATTAGAGAAGATCATCATTGGCTATAAATTTTGGACCTTCCTTCAGTTAGATGGTTCTCATTCACATGTATGAGAAAAGTGTTTGTTGGGACCCCTTTTTCATTAGGTCTCTCATTAAGGTGCTTCAAAAATCATAGTTATAGGTGTTTTTTTTACTTGATTTAATCCGGTAAGTACATTTACCACAATTTACTCAATAGAAAACATGTATTAAATTAAGTAATTTTCATGCTCAGATGTGTTTTTTAGATTAATAAAAAAAACAATTGATCATGTCACATTAAAAGTTTATAATAAAATATTCAAACTTTTTTCTTAAATCGATCTGATCCAATTCAGATCAAGCAAAAAACACATGCAACTATGATTTTTGAAGGGTCCTAATGAGAGACCTATCAAACTCATTCTTCCTATATCTGAGGCATGTATTTGTTAGAAACAACACATGCTGTACTTTGCATTTTGAAAGCTTTAAAGTTCTGCGATTCATCTACGCCCAACTTACATTCTGAAAACCGACCATGGCGATCTTAAACCGGGTCGTGTCGTGTTTGGATCGGCATGGGCGATTTCTGCAATCGACAATGAAAGCTTGGGTTGGACCCACAAGCATGGTTTTTGTCATTGAAACAGCTGGTGTTGTTTAGGCCCGTGGGGGAGGTTTGGCATTGTCTGAGTGATGCTGATCCAGAGGTCACTGTCATGGTGGCTGTATCCTTGCTATCACAGAGGGGACGCTTTAATTTTTATTTCCCTCCCTAGAGAAGTTCATAAAAGCACCAAAGTTGATGCCATCTTTGGGTCTCATTCACACTAAAATATGCCACAAAGTTGGGTATTTGCGATTTTGGACATGGAAAAATAGCGAAAATTTCGAGGCATTTTCGAGAAATATTGTCATATCCAGTTCATTTTCCTTAAAAAGAAGGGCACCTGATTTAAGAGGGAGGTTTTGTTCCCTCATAATAGCTAATCACAGTATCTTGTTTTAGTTTCTTTACATTTGTAATGGTATGAATCAAAATGTAGAGAATGATGGGGATTAGTCATCCATATGGGGAATCTTGGGTGGCTATTAACAAGTTTCTCAGGTTTTATAACTTTGGGTAAGTTTCTGATAGAGTCCAACATTTTACCTAAAATTCCATGTCAAGTACCACATTTTCTAAAATCCCTGACATGGACCTACTTTTTTAGGCAATGGACAAACAAAGACCTTGGGTTAACCTCTGTGAGACTAAACGTTCAACCTTCTTAAATGTAATGAACTCAAGGTCTACTATCCACCTGCCTTTCTATTTTAGAAACTTACAAGTGATTGAAACGGATCAAGCCTAGATCCAAAACAGATTTACCCATATTTCAGTTTTGCATAAAAATATATTAGTTAAAAGAGGTCGGGGTAGGCCTAGGAAGACTTGGATGGAGATGATAGGAAAGGATATGAATGCTTTGAACCTCACCGAGGACATGGCATTGGATAGAAATGATTGGAGGAAAAGGATTCATGTGGAAGACCCAAAATGATTTTCTTTTTTGGTTCATATCGCTGACCCCAATTGTTTTGGGATGAAGGCGTAGTTGTTGTTGTTGTTGTATAAGATTTGGGTCATTTAGCCAAATGTGGGTCGAATCTGGGATAAATATATTTAGAGTAACCGGACCCATTTTTCACAAGAAAATCAATATGTATAACTTTTTCGCAGTGTATCCCATATCACAGGGTCTCATTTTCTAACCGAAATCAGGGAGAACTGTCTATGATATAGTTTTTTTTTTTTAAAGAGACTATGATATAGGTTTAAACTTGAACCAATATATAAAAACTGAATCCAAAACTGGACCTAATCCATGTGTGGGTTTGATAGTTAACCAATTTGTTTGGACTTTGATAGTTGACAGATATATTTGGGTGTCAATAGGTTAGATTTGGATGGACCCACATCGATTTGTTGAAGGTCAGACCTACTGACTCATGCCTAGTTAGATCTATAACAAATATATTAATAAATAGAAAAAGAAAAGGATAGGAGAATAGTTTTGATATTTTAAAATATCTAACTTAGGTTAACTGGGTGAGGGTAACCATAAGAGTTAGACCAGAGGCGGATCTACATTAAGCTCAAGGTGAGCACATGCCCACCCTGACCGGCAGAGGGGTAAGGCTAGTGCCCACTTGACAGCCATATGATCCCGACCTCTGCGGTTCTGCCCTTCCTGTGACCCCACTGTGGTCCCCTCCCTGCCATGACCCCACATCCAGTCCGCCCAAGCCCCCAGTTTCGCTCTCTCTATTCTTCTTCTCTGCCCTTCCCACAAGCTGATTCTGGAGTCATTATGCATTTGTGCCCACTCTGGCTTAAATTTTTTGCTCCGCCCATAGTGACAAATATGGCGAGATTTATGAAAATCTCGCGATAATATTGTGAGAAATTGCCTGAAAGTTTAAAACGTCGCAAGATTTTCAAAATATCACGAGATTTATGAAAAAAACATAAATACCGCAATTTAAACATAATATTTACGTTTTGAACGACTATTTATCATGAAAAAATCATGTATTTTTATTTTAAAATAATTTTTATTAATATTTTCTTATAAAAAATATATTTTATATTTTTTAATTTATTTTTTTATTGCTGAGATTTTGCAGAAAAAAAATGCCAGATTTATGAAATTTTTTCAATTTCTCGCGAGTTTTTTGAAAAGAGAAATTGCCGTTTTAAACGTTTGTTACTATGGCTCCGCCTCATGGGTAAATGTTGAATTTCAGGTAAAAGGTGAGACTGTATTAGAAAATTACCCTCTAACCTTTTAAGTTTGCCCGCACATGGGTTCGAATTTGATGAGGTTACTTGCTGAGCCGATCCGGTGATTGGGTCTGAGTACTTCACAAAATAATCGGACTGCGTAGAAATCGCTGTGCGAGTAGCGATTTTCTGTATTTATGTTTAAAACAAAAAATTGTCATGTGAGAGCAATTTTCTGTGTTTTGTGTTTGAAAATTTTACAAAATTTCACCTAACTTTTTTTAATTACAAATACATGCCTAATTTTTCAAATTTTACAAATAGGCACTTGAGTTACGAAAATAACTCTACAAAATCTGCTCCTTTTTAACTCTAGCATGTTAACTATGGTCAAAGTGCAGTTAAGCATGTCAGGTTACCATCATACCCATCATCAAAACATACTAAATGCACTCTAACTCGTTTATGCAGCAAGCACCCCATTTTTTTAAAGGCAAGCTGGGGTTCATACATTTTCCTTCGCAGGAAACCAGTCTAGGGATTGATTCTTCCTTAATTTTTGGATTCCCTCGTCGCTAATTTTGCTAAAACTTTAGCTGTTCGCAGTACGTTTGGCATTTTATCAGAGTCTTTAAATTGTTAAGAAAATCATGAGCAAGAAACAAAAAAAAAAAAAACAAGAACAATCAAACAAAACACAAAAAAAACATAAATTTTAGTAAAAAAAAAAACTCTCCTCAGATTCAAGAGAAAGTAAAAAACCACGGCCGCCCATAAAAAAATCTTATTACTTTTTTCCAACAGTGCGACAAACCTAAACTTAACCAAATCGGGTCTGATCCACTGAAAACCAAGTCCCAAACATAAGTCCAAAAAAATTTATTTTTTTTGAGGGGGGGGGGGCGGCCCCGACCCTGTCAGCTGACCGCACAGCAAGACCCACACCGAGGAGAGCCCCCGGGGGACAAAAACAATGAATCAGGCTCCAAATCTCATCATAAATATCATCACATCCCTGCTCCCCACAAGGCCTCAACCAATGCTTGTGCACCTCCCACAACCCTTCCCTCCACCCCCAATTTCAAAGTCCAACCAAAGATGGCAACAAAAGGAGGACCCCAAAGGAACCCTCAAACCCACCACCCACCACCTTCTCATCCTCCTCCGAGACTCCCCTCGTCTGGAAACGGCCAAGCAAGTCCACGCCCACTCGCTCAAGGCGGCTCTCCTCCCCAACGACCTCCCTCTCGCCACCAGAATCCTCTCCATCTACGGGAATTCCGGCCATTTGCGCGATGCCCACGCCGCGTTTCGCTCGGTTCTGAGGCCGGACATTGTTCTGTGGAACTCGATCATCAGGGCATTTGGGATCAACAGTGCGTGGCTTGATGCCCTCTTGTTGTACTCAGAACTCGGACGGAGTGGTTCGGTGAAGCCCAACAATCTTACATTCCCCTCTGCCATCAAGGCGTGCTCGAAGCTGATGCTTCTCGAATCGGGGAGACAGATTCATTGCCATGTTCTGCGAATTGGGTACCCGCCGGATTCGTTCGTCGGCACCTCGCTGATAGCCATGTATGCGAATTGTGGGCGGTTCGATATCGCGTGCAAAGTGTTTGATGAAATGCCTCGCAGAGAAACTGCATCATGGAATGTGGTGATCAGTGCTTCTGTGAGGAATGGGCTTGCGGAGGAGGGTTTGATGTTTTATAGGCGGATGAAGATGGAGGGCTGTGTGCCTGATGCGATGACGGTTGTGGGAGTTTTTAATGCTTGTACTGCCTTAGAGCGTGTGGGTTTTGGGGCATGTGTTCATGCCGATGTAGTGAAGCTTGGCTTGGGCTTTGATGTGTTTGTTGGTAATTCTCTGCTGGACATGTATGCGAAGTGCGGGTGTATGGGAATGGCTTTGAGAGTTTTTGACGAAATGGATGAGCAGAATGTAGTCACCTGGACTGCTTTGGTTTCTGGTTATTGCCAGAATGGAGAAGGTGATACTGCAGTCACTGTGTTTAAGCAAATGCTGGTTGAGAATGTGTTGCCTAATGAATTTACTTTAGCAGCTCTGCTTCGAGCATGCACAGAAAGGCGGCATTTGCAGATGGTAATGATGGTGCATGCTTATATCTTGAGGAATGGTTTTTCGGTAGATGATTTTTTGTTAAATTCTCTAATTGATAATTATTCAAAGACTGGAGCCATCAGTGCTGCTGAGAAGATTCTAGACAGAATGAATTGCAGAGATGCCATTTCATGGACATCAGTTATCACGGGGTTAGTATCCCATAACCTTATTGACAGAGCATTGATCTTGTTTCATAAGATGCAAAATGACCATGTGATGCCAACTGCAATCACTCTTGCCAGTCTAATTCACGGTTGTAGTCATCTGAATGCACCAGCAGTTTGCAGGTCAGTTCATGGTCTTGTAATGAAAATGGAGATGAGAACTGATACTATTGTTGCAGTTTCTCTCATACAGATGTATGCTAGAAGTGGATCAATGGATGTTGCATATCAAGTTTTTGATGAGTTGTTGGAGAGAAGTATTGAGTCATGGGGTGCAATAATCACAGGCTATGTGCATAATGGTTCTATCAAAAGAGCCCTGGAAATTTTTATCCAATCCCATATTTCTGGGGAATATTTGAGCCAGGAAACCATGGCAATCCTAGTTCAGGGTTGTGCCCATGAGGGCTCTCTTAAACAGGGCCTGGCAATACATGGTTACCTAGTTAAACATGGTTTCCTTCCCTGCACTGTAATTGAGAATTCACTCATGAATATGTATGCTAAGTGCAAGCAGGTTCACTCCGCCTGTCTGGTTTTCAATAAGATGTGCAGAAGAGACAATATCTCATGGAACACCATAATCGAAGGCTATGTTTGGAATGACTATTTATGTGAAGCTCTGTGGCTTCTCTGTGAGATGAATTGCCAATGTGGTGATATAGAAATTGATGCTGTTACAATGCTGAGTGCACTCCAAGCCTGCATTCAGCTCGGCTCTTTGCAGTATGGTGAAATTCTTCATGGGTTCATAATAAGATCAGGGATTGACTCAGATATCTTTGTACAGAATTCATTGTTGGATATATATGCAAAGTCTGGTAGAATTGATCTTGCTGAACAGGTTTTTGCAGAAATGCCAGAAAAGGATCTGAGCTCATGGAACTCTATGATTTCGGCATATGGGATGCATGGTGATGGTAGTTCTTCTCTGAAACTTTTTGCCAAGCTTCAAGAGTCTGGGGCCCCTCAGCCGAATCACATCACATTTGTGTCTGTGCTATCTGCTTTTGGTCATTCAGGCTATGTAATGGAAGGCTACAAGTGCTTTAACAGCATGTTGCTAGACTATGGCATTGAGCCTGGTTTGGATCACTATGCTTGTGTGGTTGATATCTTGGGAAGGACTGGGCGTTTGACAGAAGCAGAAGAGTTCATACACATGATGCCGGTCACGCCCGGTCCAGCTGTCTGGGGAGCTCTCTTGGGTGCTTGCAGGAATTCTGGGGATGTTGAAGTGGCAGAAAGAGCTGCAAGAAGGCTTGCTCTTTTAGAGCCAAAGAGCATGGTTTGGAGAGTACAATTAGCAAATGTTTATGCTGCAGCAGGAAAATGGTCTGAAGCACAGAGAATAAGAGCAGCTATGAAGGATAGTGGGATGAAAAAGGAGATAGGATGGAGTTGTGTGGAGGTTGGAGGGAAGAAATACAAATTCATGGTAGCAGATGCAAGACATCCAGAAAGCAAAAGAATTTATGAGATATTGGATAGCATTACAGCTCAGATGAAAAATGACAATGTTAGTGATAAGGTGCTCTTTTATTGAACATTCTGGAGAAGAGATTGCTGTGGCTTAGGCTCCATTTGAATCCCGCGGATCTCAAATCTTAGGATTCCAGATCCTCGGTTCTTCTGGGTCAAGAGAGAGGGGTTGAGCCAAAAATGTGTATATGAGGCCATTCTCGGATCTCATATCCAGAATGGGTTTCGCCCCAAATCCAATACTCAGATCTGAGATTCGTGGCATTCATATGCGCTCCAGTGCATTCTGTATGTATCTACTGAAACATATGGACCCCTTTCAAATGTCTCTCTCGGAGGCCAGCCTCAACTCAATTTAGGGTTCTTCAAGTTGCTCTTTGGCTTCTATAGGTACGCTAGTAAGCGCGGCATTGATTCGGGAAGTGGAATATCTATCCTTATCGTTAATGGGGCGGTCCACTGGACCTACAGTGCTTACAAAACTAATCAGCAGTAGAATTAAGGATGCAAACGGTTCGGATTTCAGATCCCGAAATACACTGGGGAGTCCGATCAGGGACAGCCAAAATTTGCAAAATTCATTTCCTGAATCCGACCCGTTTGCGACCCTAGTCAGAATTTTGTGGTCGCTTTTGATATTGGGAAGGAAGAGTTCAGCCTCATCCTGTTCCCAGAGCAATGCCGATCGGCATCAAGGGTTACAATGTGGACGTTGTGGAGGTCAAGGGTTGCCTCTATTTCCTCCACACCGATCCCTGCCACACATTCATGGACCTCTTGTTGCTCAAGGACTAAGCTTGCAAGAAGTGGACTAGGCTGCTCCATATTGATATTTTTTTCGACAGTTTTTTTTTCGACAGAGAAGGGAGAGAGAATATAACTAAAAGAAGGGAGTGCCATGGACGGCCAAATTTTTATCATCCTCATTGTCTACCGCCTTCATCTCTTTTGATCCTGAACATGGGAGTGAACAAGTTCCAAATACCCTACTAAGGGGTGGTACCTGGCTGTGTTTTTCAGATTATGGGTGCTATCATGGAGTCTTTCCAAGCAATTAAAAGTTAGGGGGGGGGGGAGATTTTGGAAAGCTGGGGAAAGATATTTCTATAAAGAAACAAGTGAAAACAATATCTGATTTTGTGCAGTTGAAGCTCAAGGGTCCTAAACGAAATGGGTGGAATGTTTCTTTGATGAGCTTCAAGGTGTCTTCTTTCCATTGTATTTAATATTGGTTCAGTTGATCAATTCAAAGTTGTTTATGTTTCACAAGCATGTCAGAAAAGAGGGAATACTGAGATTTGCATCATTGAGGTCGAATGAGATAGCTGGATGGTTAGGTTGCACTATTATAACTGAATGGTTCTGGGTTCGAATCTCATGGGGTTATCCTTTAGCTTGCATATCAAAATTAAAAAACAAAAAGGAAAAAAATGCATTATTGGATTAGATGCAAGAATCTTTATGGAATCTGTATAAAGTGTACGATTCTTATATGCCATTTCCTTGAAGACCTTAAATCTCATCACTGCAGAAGAACCTAAAAGATTGAAAAAATGGGAGGAAGAAATTGGTGGATGGAGTTGACTTTCTAATATTGAACCCAATGTCATGTATATATGGACCTTAGGTTTTTTTGCAAATTTACATATGCATTCGGCATAGTCCATTTGCTAAAAATCAACTGTTGGATCATCGTAATCTGAACAAGAAATGTGATTTTTTATGCTTGAATATTTATGAAAAATCTAAGTCATTGAGTTTCAACCCTTAAAAGATACTTTTTATACATCATAATTAAAAGATCCAAGAGTTAGTTTCTATAAAACCAATCATATCACATCTGTACTGTTAAATTTTCAAAAATAACCTATAAAAATCTTGGTTCATACCATTAAATATATTTGGTTGGTAAACAAATTTCAATTACCGGAGAACATATATCAGGAGGCTTATTGGTGGTTAAACTCATGTTATTTTTCTTGAACTTTTTAAGTTTAATTGCTATTTTCCATTGAATTTCTTATCTTCCTAACGTAGCTGGGTACAGTGGGTGTAATTTAGCTATTTTCTGCAATCTCCAGTTTCGGGTTATAAATTCAAAAAAAAAAATCTTGATATGATCCAATCAGGTTTCATGCCAAAATCATGGTTTTTTCTGGGTTCACACCCAGCCAACTGAAACCGGACCTAGAATTGTGGATTGGGTCTGTGTCAAATTCAACACTTCCTTTAGTTATGTTTCTAGTAACTCTTATGTAGAAAAAATTGGCCAGACGTGAATCGAACAGAATCATGCCACAGTTTACACATTGCAGGTTAGTAGCAATACGTGAAATGTCAAAACTAAAAATGAATACACGATTAAAAATGTTTGCATTAAAAAAAGATAGATATATACGGTTTAATTTGATTTTTATGTTATGAAAATTTACCTTGAAAATCAAGTCAGGGTACAGGAACTACAGGATTTGGATCCAAGATTGAACATATCCGATAAAATTAGATCTACATTAGCGTTTCTCGAAAAGCATTTCCAAAAGATTTTTTGTTTGTGTTTTAAACGTTTCTCTCAAAATAACACAGGTTTTTGCTTGCATTTGGAAAAAGACAATTTTTTATTTATTGAAAAAGACATCTTTAACAGAGTTTTGCTAGTTTATAGCGGATCAAAGACTGACATTATCTTTGGATTTAGGCCCGTTCCATTTTGTAGATGGGCTCAGATGTATGGGTTTATATACATATGCAAGCGGCAAACCTCGAAGGTTCCTCGGGCCGGAGAGAGAGAGAGAGATAGGATTAGGGCAAGATGATCATTCCCGTTCGATGCTTCACCTGCGGGAAGGTACTCTCTCTCTCTCTCTGTATGACGATCGATATTGGTTTTGGCTTGTCCTTTTGAATCTATTGCAAGGGTAAGCTTAATTCGGGGAAACGGGAAGATGGATTGATCTTTGTTTGCTTTTTCCCCGTTCTTCTTCTCTCTCTCTCTCAAACGAGGATGTGATGATTGATTGTACCATTTTGGCATTCTTTTGTTGAGAATTTAGTGTTTTCTTCGTCAGTACTTTTGAATGTTCTGATATGGTTTTCAGTGAGTTCGTGTTGATTCTTTATCTTCTTCTTCTGGGTGTAGGTGATTGGTAACAAGTGGGATAAGTAGGGTCAGTGATGTATAGTTATCCTTCTTGCACTTCAATTAACAGGTAGGGTCTGCCTCTGCCAAGCCCCAAATAAATAAAAAAAACTTTATATATATATAACTTCTCAGGGCGCATCCATTTGTGTCAGGCACAAAACTTGTCAGGCAGCTACCACTCACTATATATATATATATATAACTGAAATATGTTTACCAACCGAATATGTTTGCGGGTATGAATCTATATTTTCATAGGTTTTTCGCAAATCTAACCCTGCTGATGCATTTGGCGTGGTCAGTTTGCTGGAAATCTACTGTTGGATCTATGGATCAAGAAATGTTGAATATTTTTAAAAAATTTAAGTTGTTGATTTTCAACCCTTAAAAGATCCTTCTTATACATCGGAATTGGATGATCCAAGAGTCTATTTCTATAAAACCAAGTGCTAGATCACATAATTGTGGTGAAATTTAAAAAAAAATCTATGAAAATCTTGGTTCATACTAGTAAACATATTTGGTTGGTAAACATATTTTAGTTACCCGAATATATATATATATATATATATAGAGAGAGAGAGAGAGAGAGAGAGAGAGAGAAATTGGTAGCTGCTCACAGGTTAGGTGTGAAATCATTCGTGCTAAATTGGTTTTTCTACCCTTCTGGTGTTTTTTTGCAGTTTTGACCCATAAATGTGTTGGGCATGGTCGATTTATGAGGAATCCACACCTGGATCATGTGTTTTCGATGAAAAAAATGATATTTGGAGCCTAAAAAATTTACAAAGATTTTGGACTGTTGTTTTTTTTAACCTTATAAAAACCCACCCATATGTCGGAATAGAATGCTTCAAGAGCTGATCTCTATAAAATCAATTTCATAGATCAACAACAACAACAACAACAATTACGCCTTCATCCCAAAACAATTGGGGTCAGCGATATGAACCAAAAAAGAAAATCATTCTGGGTCTTCCACATAAATCCTTCTCCTCCAATCATTTCTATCCAATGCCATGTCCTCGGTGAGGTTCAAAGCATTCATATCCTTTCCTTTCATCTCCATCTAAGTCTTCTTAGGCCTACCCCGACCTCTTTTAACTAATATATTTTCCCATTTCTCCATCCTTCTAACTGAAGCATCATTAGGCCTTCGCCGAATATGTCCAAACCACTGTAAACGATTCTCTCTCATCGTATTTTCAATGGATGCAACACCTACCTTCTTACGTATCTCCTCATTTCGAATCTTATCTTTTATTGTATTTCCACACATCCATCTAAGCATACACATCTCAGCTACACTCATTTTTTGAATATGATGTCTCTTGGCAGCCCAACATTCCGTACCATATAGTAAAGCGGGCCTAATTGTCGTCCTATAAAACTTTTCCTTCAACCACAATGGCATTCTACGATTGCACAACACTCCAGTTGCACTTTTTCATTTCATCCACCCAACCTTTATCCTATGATTTACATCTCCGTCAATTTCTCAATACTTTTGAATGATAGATCTCAAATATTTGAAACAGTCATCCACCAATATTTCTTGCTCACCAAGCTTCACTACACTCCCATCATTGCTTCGTTGCTTACTAAACCGACATTCCATATATTCTGTCTTACTCTTACTCAACTTAAAACCTCTTGCTTCCAATGCCTGTCTCCATAATTCTAACTTAGCATTAACCTCAGCTCTAGACTCATCAATCAAAACAATATCATCAGCAAACAACATACACCACGACACATTTTCTTGAATTGATCTTGTAAGCTCATCCATCACTATAGCAAATAGGAAGGGGCTTAATGCAGATCCTTGATGTAACCCAACCGTTATAGGAAAATTGGTTGTCACCCCTCCACAAGTGCGGACATTGGTTACTACTCCTTCGTACATATCTTTAATTATACTAATGTACTTGAGAGAAACATCTTTCTTCATCATTGTCCACCAAAGAACATCCCTAGGTACTCTATCGTATGCCTTCTCCAAATCAATAAAAACCATATGCAAATCTTTGTTCTTCTTTCTATATCTCTCAATAAGTTGTCTAAGAAGATGTATAGCTTTCATAGTTGATCTTTCAGGCATAAAACCAAATTGATTCTCCGATATCATGACAACCTTCCTCAACCTATACTCAATCACCCTCTCCCAAAGTTTCATAGTATGACTCATGAGTTCTATACCACGATAGTTTGTGCAATCTTGTATATCACCCTTATTCTTATATAGAGGCACCAAAGTACTCTTCCATCACATAAATAAAATGAAAAAAAGGCTGAAAAACCCATTTAGCACGTTCATTTTGCACCTAACCTGTGAGCAGCTACCAATCACTATATATATATATATATATATATATATATATATATATATATATATATATATATATATATATATATATATATATATATGAGACGCTCCTAGCAGTGGACGGGCTTCTCTTCGAATGAGAATCGGACGCGCCTTGCGCGTCCGATTTAGTGTAATCTAAAGCATTAACGACTGTCACAATCATCGCTAATTCAAGTTTTACGTTTAAAAAAATAGGTAGCCACTGAACCTTTGGGATCAACGGGGGAGAAGCGTCCACTAACAGTTACGGGCTTCTCATATATATATATATATATCATTGTCTCAAACCGAGAAACATTTATAATGAGTCTTCTCGGTTTGACATAACTGAACCACGTAGCAAAAGTTTCTCGGAGTCTTGTCGTCTTGCAGAGGCTATATAAGGCCTTACCTTCCTCGGGCTGGAGAGAGAGAGAGAGAGAGAGAGAGAGAGAGAGAGAGAGAGAGAGAGAGAGAGAGAGAGAGAGAGAGAGAGAGAGAGATGATCATTCTTGTTCGATGCTTCACCTGCGGGAAGGTACTCTCTCTCTCTCTCTCTCTCTGTATGTGCTAATTCAGTGCTTCGTTCGAACTAATCTTCTAGAGATTCAAACACAGTATGTGACAATCAATATTGATTTGTCCTTTTGAATCTGTTGCAAGGGTAAACTTGATTCGGGGAAACGGAAAAATGGATTGATATTTGTTTGCTTTTTCCTGTGTTTTTCTTCTTCTTCTTCTCTCTCCCAAACGAGGATGTGATGATTGATTGTAAAATCAACATTTCTTTGCCTTTTTGGCATTCTTTTGTTGAGAATTTAGTGTTTTCTTGGTCCGTACTTTTGAATGGTCTGATATGATTTTCAGTGAGTTCATGTTGATTCTTTATCTTCTTCTTCTGGGTGTAGGTGATTGGTAACAAGTGGGATACGTAGAGTCATTGATGTATAGTTATCCTTCTTACACTTCAATTAACAGATAGGGTCTGCCTCTGCCAAACCCCAAATAAATAATATATATATATATATATATATATGTATATATATATATAAAGTGGTAGCTGCCTTACCATCTTTGTGCCTAACGCAAATGGACTCGCTCTGAGCGTCCATCGCGCTAGCGCCCTGTATAAAAACTGCCTTTAGCAGCGCTTTTAAAGCGCTGCTAAAAGTCAAAACTCTGCTCAGACCTTTAGCGGCCTTTTTTTACATGATGCTCATTGAGCATCCATCACACACGCCTGATGGACGCTCATCAGGCACCCATTTGCGTCAGACACAAAACCTGTCAGGCAGCTACCACTCACTATATATATGAGAAGCTCCTAACAGTGGAGTTGCTTCTCGTCGAACGAGAATCGAATTCACCGCACCTTGCCCATCCGATTCAGTGTAATCTAGAGCATTAACGACAGTCACGATCACCGCTAATTCACGTTTTACGTTTAAAAAAAATAGAGCTGCTGATCTGCCGGGGATAAGCGTCCACTATAAGTTACGGGCTTGTCATATATATCATTGTCTCAAACCGAGAAACTTTTATAATGAATCATCTTGGTCTGACGCAACTGAACCACCTAGCAAGAGTTTCTCCTAGTCTTTCCGTCTTGCAGATGCTATATAAATCCTTACCTTCCTCGGGCTGGAGAGAGAGAGAGTGGATTTGGGAAAGATGATCATTCTTGATGCTTTACCTGCAGGAAGGTACTCTCTCTCTTTGTATGTGCTTTCGTTTGAACTAATCTTCTAGGGTTTCAAACAAAATATGTGATGATCGATATTGGTTTTGGTTCGTCCTTTTGAATCTATTGCAAGGGTAAACTTAATTCGGGAAACTGGAAAATGGATTGATCTTTGTTTGCTTTTTCCCCGTTCTTCTTCTTCTTCTTCTCTCTCTCTCAAACGAGGATGTGATGATTGATTGTAAAATCAACATTTCTTTGCCTTTTTGGCATTCTTTTGTTGAGAATTTAGTGTTTTCTTGGTCCATACTTTTGAATGTTCTGATATGATTTTCAGTGAGTTCGTGTTGATTTTTTATCTTCTTCTTCTGGGTGTAGGTGATTGGTAACAAGTGGGATACATATCTGGACCTTCTCCAGGCAGACTATACCGAAGGGTATGGAGTCCTTGTTAATTTTTATTTATCTCATTTTCCTTTTAGTTACTTTGGTTTGTAGTCATTGTTTGAATTTTTATTTTTATTTTTATTTTATTTTTTTCAATACCTGAGATTCTTTCATCCGATGAGTCTTTACATGATTGTTGGAGGTTTGGCGGTTTAATAATTTACTTTTAGTTTTTATCTAGTAGTAATCTTGTGATTGGGGGACTAAGGTTGATTACAGTAGATTTAATGGATGAATCATTGTTGCTTTGTTTGTTTGAGTAACTAATTTATAACAATTAATCCTGAATTACAGAATTGAAGGTAGACTTCAGATATGCCCCACTCCTGTCTCCTCTCTCTTTAAAAAAAACCTACTGCGATTTTCTTTTTTCCTTTTCTTCGTTTTATGTCTGGGCATATTTACATACATATAAAAGCCTGGTGAATCTTCTCGAGGATCCAGAAAGAACCCAAAATTCTTCTTAGTCTAAGAACTTCAAAGATAGATTTGTAATCAAATTGGCAGAGATAAGCATAGGTTAATGAACCAATCACCGCTTGGATTCAGCTTAGCCTTTCTCTAGTTTTTCTTATACTAATATGTGGATGAATGCCCAAAAGATCCTAGTTCCCTAGATTTCTGAGATATGATCTTGTTGCGAGCTCCTTCAGCCATATCATGCCTTGATTTTTTTAAATTTTTGTGGTGTTAATTTCATAATCCTTGCAGGAGGTTGTGGGCCTCCTGAATGGTTTGAACAATTGATGAACATGACACAGATCATGAAAAAAGTGTAAGTGAGTACTTCACTGATAATGAATCATCATGTTGCGATGCTTCATATCTAGTCTGTCCTTACTGTTAAAATACAGTATGCGTATGGATCTGGATCCAGATCCATACGCACATTAAATAACACACGCACAATGCTGTTTCATTAATGGCATTTCTGTAATATCGTCTATTGTATATTTGCTTTTACTTTATAAGGATTAGGGCTCGGTGGTCGTGAGAGCTTGAGCCGCCCCGGCCATTCTACATCTCTCTCTCCCTCTCTCTCTGCTTTATGTTTTCTGTGCAGATTGGACTGCGGTAGAGTCTTCTCAAGACATCTTATATGGTATCAGAGCATGAGGTTGCAAAACCCTACCAGAGAATCGTCTTAACGAGATCTTTGTTTCCTGTGGTATCTTTTAAATCTAAATCCCTGTCGGTAAAGTTTCTGGCCCTCTTTTCCTTTGATTCAAAGCATCACGCACAACCCTCGATATTCTTTTCTTAAACCTCTGTCGCAAGTTCCCTTAATTCTTTTCCTTTTGCTGTACGTCATCCTTTCTCGATTTTGTTTTCTTTTAACTTATCGTTATTTGCTCTATTCTGCGTTTCTTTTTCTCTTTTCCTTGGCGTCATTGGTATCAGGTTGTGATTTCCCTTTTAATCTACAACTTACATGCGTCTGAATCGTTTCCTTTTATATATTGCTGAACGTCAGTCACTGTTATATCATTCCCGAACTTGTATTTTTGTGCGTTTCAATTAGCAATAAAACCAGTTTTGTGCTTATCTGCGCAACATCTATAGGCAGCCTATAACTATTTAGATTCCGAAAAAAAGTCGTTTCTTCCCTTCCGACCTGTTTGCTTATTCGTTGTTTCATCGACATGGATTCTTTTTCGTCTTTCGATCCCTCTGCAAATTTCTTAAATCAGCTTGTTACAGAAAACTTACTCATTCTAATTTCTTGACATAGAAGAGACAAATACTTCCGTTTATACAAAGTCAGGATCTCGATGAACATCTGGATGGTTCTGTT
The DNA here is from genome assembly GCF_984573655.1 of Nuphar pumila. NCBI lineage: Eukaryota > Viridiplantae > Streptophyta > Magnoliopsida > Nymphaeales > Nymphaeaceae > Nuphar > Nuphar pumila. The sequence goes on along the minus strand of NC_143255.1, from coordinate 109,180,838 downwards.
CCTGTACCATCACGGCTTATTTTGCAGGAAACCAATGATGAGAAGGGTGACATCATTACCAAATCTATTAAAAATCCAGAGTATACAGCTTGGAGAAAGCGGGATCAATCTTTGGTTGCTTATATTACGTCAACACTCTCTCAAGAAGTGTTGGCGACTCTTTCAGATGATTGCACTGCAACAGAACTATGGAGTAAGCTCTCTCAGACATACTCTAAGATATCTGAAGCTCGGGTTATGTGCTTGAAAAATGAGTTCCAGAGTTTGAAGAAAGGCTCAATGACAGTTATGGAATACATAGGCCGCATGAAGAGTATCACTGACCAAGTGGCTGTTATTGGAAGTGCTATTTCAGATAAAGATAAAGTACAACTTCTTAATGGATTGGGCCCTGATTTTGACATGGTTACCACAACTTTATCATGTCTTCCCCACTTGCCCAACTTTGACGATCTTCAGGCAAAACTTCTTCAGCATGAGATGATTATGAAACAAAGGGCAGAAGGAAATGAATCAGCCCATTCTCACTCAGTTTTGGCTATGGACACTTCTGCTGGCTTTGGACGAGGATATGGCGGCAATCAAGGAGGCAGGAACCGAGGACGTTTTGGGCAGGGAGGACGTGGTATTTTGCCTACACCTAATAGTTCAAGTGTCTTTAATACAGGGAATCAAAGGAGAGTGCCCACTTGCTTCTTATGTAACAAACGATGACATGTGAAAGTTGATTGCTGGTTTAATTTGCAGAACAAAGGAAAAATAAAGAAAATTGAAGATAAGCCAGCCACGATTATGAACTCAAAAGCACCATCTGCAGATGTGCAACAACTTTTACCATCTTCATTGTCACAAATGACGATCAAACAAAATGAACAAGGAGAATGGTATGTTGATTCTGGTGCTGCCACACATGTCACGGGTAATGCGGGTAAGTTATCTCACTTATTGCCTTATCTTGAAAAAGGTAGTATAGTTACGGAAGCTGAAACTTATCACTCCATCAGTCATTATTGGCCATGCACATATTCCTCTTTCAAAGTCCTCACTTCACTTGTCCAATGTCCTTTTTGCTCCTAATATTAAAAAGAACATTGTCTGTGTGGGTAAACTTGTTGACGATATGAATTTTTCAGTTGAATTTACTCCCTCCTCTATTTATGTTAAGGATTTTCGAACAAAGGAGACGTTCGCTAAGGGGGAGCGACGAGGAAACATGTACGTCTTCAACGAGATTCCCTCAGTTCCAGTTCTTCAGTTGGAGCCATCCAAGCATTTTTCAGTATTTTCGCCTTCAGAGTCTTTGTCATTCCGTCCATTAGAAATTTTTTATTCATCTCATTGTAATAAGCCAAATATCTGGCACAGTCGCTTGGGACATTGTAGTCGGGGTTTCATTGAAAAACTTGTATCTGATGGTCTTGTTCCAAAGTCTAGTTTATGTTCCTTTTTAGAGAATAAAAAGTGTTCATCTTGTGCACTCTGCAAAAGCCATGTTCTTCCTTTTCATGTTATTAATAAAAGAGCTTCAAAGCCATTTGAAATTGTTTCTTTCGATGGTAAGCATGAAGTTTTCCGAATATTTCGGGAATTCCATTCGATGGTCAACACAAAGTTTTCCTGTAATATTGTGCATTTACAATATGATGGTGGAGGAGAGTATTCATCAAATGAATTTATTGCTTTTCTTCGAGATAAAGGCATAAGTCGACAAGTTTCTTGCCCGCATACCCCTCAACAAAATGGGGTTGCGGAGAGGAAACATCGGCATATTGTCGAAAGTGCGATGAGCATGTTACATGATAGCAATATGCCCATTGGTCTTTGGACAAAAGTTTTTCACACATCTGTTCATGTCATAAATCGTCTTCCTATGGTACTTCTGGATCAGAAATCCCCTTATTATACTTTATTTGGGCAACATCTCTCTTATGATAAGCTGCGTGTTTTTTGTTGCGTATGTTATGTACATATTGATTCTTCTTTGCGAAATAAGTTCCAGAACAAGGCCACTAAGTGACGATTTGTTGGGTATGCGGATGAATACAAAGGCTATCGATGCTATGACTCTACCGTAAAACGTATTAGGACCTCTCGGAATGTTGTTTTTGATGAACAAAATTTTCAGATCAATGACTTTGAACCGTTGTCATCTTGAGCAGTAGAGGTGTATGATCCATGGATGAGCGCAACCCTTTTTGCCAATATAGGAGAGACATGTCAGGCACCTTGTCCTTCCTTCGACTTGAATAGGGAGTTGAGTAACACACAGATCCATGTCGAGCCATCCTTCGTTGAGCCACCTCCAGTTGAATGCTTTTCTGGATAGGTCTACACTAGACGGGACAAAAATACAGGGCCGAGAGATGTGAAAATCGTTTCTAGTCATTCGGCTCAAAGGCCGTCATGCATCGGGCACCCTATTCAGCGATGGGTGAGTTATGAGACTTTTTCTCTTGATTTTCAGTTGTTTATGTCTCAACTCACATAACAAAATAAACCCACTTGTTTTAATCAAGCTCTTCAATCCCGTCATTGGATTGAGGCTATGAATGAAGAAATGGAAGCTCTTCATGAGTGCCAGACTTGGGAAATAGTACCTCGGCCAGAAGGAAAGAATGTAGTTGGCTCAAAATGGGTTTATAAGGCAAAATATTAGCCCGAAGGAAGTATTGACAGATATAAGGCATGACTTGTTGCTCGGGGATTCACGCAACAATATGGTGAAGATTACGATGAAACTTTTAGTTCGGTTGTCAAAATGGGCATAATTCGTGTCATCATATCATTAGCAGTCGATCGAGGATGAAAGCTTAGTTAGATGGATGTTAAAAATGCATTCTTGCATGGGGCTCTAAAGGAGGAAGTATATACGGAGCAACCTTCTGGGTATGCCGAAAAGGATCCTACTGCCTGGGTGTGCAAGCTAAGGAAATCTCTATATGGGTTGAAATAGGCGTCTCGTTCTTGGTTTGAAAGTTTTTTCGTGCAAATTCAAGGCTACGACTTTAGAAGATGCTCTCTGGATCACTCGCTCTTTATTTACCAAGAGACAAACATAGTTACACTTCTTATATATGTTGATGATATTGTGATCACGGGGAGCTCAGATAATCATGTGCAAGAAGTGAAGCAGTTTTTGATGAAAACTTTCAAAATGAAAGATTTAGGGGAGTTGAGATACTTCCTTGGTGTAGAGGTTGACAAACAAGAAAACACATTGACACTCATGCAACAGAAGTACACTCTTGATCTTCTGGAAAGAGACGGGATGACGAATTGCAAACCTGTCAACACTCCGAGTGTACTACATCAAATGCTGAGCTCTGAAGATGGCCACCTTTGTATCAATCCTATAACGTATAGAAGTCTTGTAGGGATGCTGCAGTATTTGATTTTTACCAGACTTGGTATAGTTTATGCTGTCAATCAGGTATCTCAGTTTATGCATGCTCCAACAGAAGGTCATATAGAAGCTGTGAAGCGTATTCTACGCTATTTGAAAGGAACTATAGGAGACAGACTTGTTTACCGCAAAAACGATAACCTATATATAGGACATAAACTCATCACTTATACAGACACAGATTGGGCAGGGGATCCAAATGAGAGACTATCCGTCTCTGGATATTGTGTATACATTGGACACAATTTAGTGTCTTGGAGCAGTAAAAAACAAAGGCAGTGGCACAATCGAGTACAGAGGCATAATACAGGTCGATGTCCGCAGGCACGGTAGAAGTTACATGGATTAGACACTTATTGAGTGACCTTGGGGATACAATTATTCGATCATTTATCCTATGCGACAATCAAAGCGCAATCAATATTGCATACAACCCTATTCAGCATAGCAAAACGAAGCATATTGAGATTGATCAACATTTTATACAGCAGAAAGTCGAGATGAAAGAGATAGAACTACGTCATGTTCGAACATAAGATCAAGTGGCAGACTTGTTTACCAAGGGGTTAACAGGACGTCAATTTTGGCTATTGAAGAGCAAGTTGTACATGCTCCAAAACCACGTACAACTTGAGGGAGAGTATTAAAATACAACATGCGTATGGATCTGGATCCAAATCCATACGCACGTTAAATAACACACGCACAATGTTGTTTCATTAATGGCATTTTTGTAATATCGTCTATTGTATATTTGCTTTTACTTTATAAGGATTAGGGCTCGATGGTCGTGAGAGCTTGAGCCGTCCCAGCCATTCTACATCTCTCTCTTCCTCTCTCTCTCTGCTTTCTGTTTTCTGTGCATATTGGACTGCGGTAGAGTCTTCTCAAGACATCTTATACTTACTCTGTCTGATTTTATAAGTGAGCGCTGAATCAAGTAATGTTTATAATGACATACCAGACCAGAGTTTAGATCACATGACTATCGAGGTGGCCATAACATCATTATAGCTGAATGGCATGTTTCTTTTCATTTCAACAGTGTTCTACCTTTACTTTCACTGCGGGAGCACAGAGAGTAAAGAGGATATAACAATGGATTCACTTATAAGCTTATTTTTCCAAGAGATGGTAGGAAAGGACTTTGTTGACGAATATTTAGGAGTTTTGTTCCTTATTTTATCTGGAACACAATACATGTTCAAACATAAATGGAATCGGCTGTCAGTTCCAACATCCCTCCATGCTATTTATCTTGTAATCAAATTGATTGTCCTTGGATGTATTAACAATTACTCAAAGTAGATATTTGAATTATTCTGGACTGGACTATATATCTGGAAAAGGATTGTCTTACTGATTGAGCATAAGTAATTCACCCATCAACTTCTTAATGTTGGATCCATTTTTATCTTTGTCGTAGCATGTGACACTGTATATAAAGCTTTTCGGATGCCTATAGACTGTATTCAATGCAATATTTTTAAGATGTGTATATTTCTTAGTAATTGGTGCAACACTAAGGTTCACTATACCTATTTCTTTTGTTTCCCTTCATTCCGGATCAGTCCATGTTATGGAAGCTTATCATCATATTAACCAATCTTAATGCTCTCTCTCCCTCTCTGGTATATGGGGAAACCCTTTGAAATCCCGGTAAGACAGCTTAGCTACCTAAAGGTGGTAGCTGCTAACCATTTTTCTACCTGGGGTTTCACTACAAGAAAATGTGGATTAGCGACAGACGCTATCCGTTGCTAATCCATCACCAATCCATCGCTGAACTGTTTAGCGACAGATTGGCGATGGATTAGCGATGGATAGCGTCCATCCCAATTCCTTGGTCGCTAATTAGCAACAAAACCGATTTGTCGCTACTTCCGTCGCTAATTTGCGACGGATTAGCGAATGCCATGATCCGACGCGAGTCCGTCGCTAAATAAGCACGGATTTGGTTTTGCGACAGATACATATCTGGCGCTAATCCGTCGCTATTTTAGCAATGGATTAGTGATGGATTACATTCCGTCGCAAAACCAAATATTAGTGATGGATAATATCCGTCGCTAATCTGTCGCAAAATTTAAAAAAAAATTAAAACAATTTTGTTTGAAACTATGTTACATGGGTGCGGGTGCGGGGATTCGGCACTTCCAAAAAACCAGGGTGCGGGGGTGCGGCAGAGGAAAAAATGTAATATATATATATATATCATGTATAGTCTATATGTATGAATATATATATATATATCATGGTATAGTCTATAAACTTGAACCGATAACCCCATCCATTTAAAAGTTCCTGCATATGATATTTCAATAAAGATATCATTTAATCAAAGCTTTTGCATATCACACGCACGCTCTCTCAAATGCAAGAAGAGAGAGTAGAAAAGCATTTCCATGCGAGTGTTGGATCTATCCAAGTGATAAGCATATCCTGAATCCAGATCCAGTCTCATGGAGTTAAAAAAATAAATAAATGGTGACACTCCACCACGTAATAGGTGCTGAACCATGTGGCTGGGTTCGGGGGAGTCATCCAAAAAACGGGAATAACGCTAGTGGGGCGTGACTCGTGAGCTTGACGACGTGAAATGCAGGAAGTGGGGCCCACTGTGTCATTTTCGGGAGCACAGGTGTCAACATTTTTTGAGTCCCAAGGTGAGTGTCGGGGGCATAGACCATCGTCACCGTCGGTTTCTACAATCCAATGGTCTGCGTCCCACTGTTTCTGCTGGGGTTTACATCCCGAGGGCGAAAGGGGTTCTGGAAGGCGGTGTCCGTTGGCTCCTTGTGCCTTTAAAAGGCGAAGGGAAGAGAGAGAGAGAGAGAGAGAGAGAGAGAGAGAGAGAGAGAGAGAAGAGTCGATCGATCGATCTGAGGGATGGCGAAGAGGAGCGTGAGCGATCTGAGGGAGGAGGAGCTGAGGGGGAAGAGGGTGTTTGTGAGGGTCGATATCAACGTCCCCCTCGATGAGAACCAGAAGATCACCGACGACACTGTAATGAAAAGAGGCGGAAGCACCAATAGAGCAAAAGTCACTCCTTAAGAGTGACTACAAGAGCCAAGAACACAAACACCAAATGTGCACACACAAAACTCACAAATATAGGAAATGACTTAAAGTCATAAGTTGGATTTATTGAAGAAAGGAAGAGAAGGGTGTAAAAACCCATACATTTAAGAGGGGAAGACCTCCTCTATTTATAGAGGAGGGAAGCACTGAAAGGAACCACAAGGGGGGCTCCCTTGTAGTCGTTGGGAGCCCCAACAGTCAGAAATTTGACCGTTGGAGCCCCAACGACTACAAGTGTGGGGCCCCCTTGTGGTCTTTACAAAAAGGAAAAAATAAAGAAAAAAGAAAAAAGGAAAAAAGGGAAAAAGAGAAAAAATAAAAAAGAAAAAGATACATATGTGGTTTTACAAGAATACCCCTATCGGGTATTTATCTAAATGAGAAATAGTATATATATACATATATGTATATATATATACTTATATATATATAAGTATATATATATATATTTTAACACGCCCCCTCAAACTTTACGGGGAGAAGACCGAAAGTTTGCTAAGGAGGAACATAAATCGTGGAGTTGGAAGCGCTTTGGTGAAGAAGTCAGCAAGCTGATATTCTGAAGTAACATATGGTAATGAGATAGTCCCTCTGAGATATTCGTCTCTAACATAATGGCAATTCATCTCGATATGCTTTGTCCGTTCATGAAAGGTGTGATTGCTGGCAATGTATATCGCACTTTTGTTATCACAGCAGAGCTTGGTAGGAGTGGAAATGAGGACGCCCATGTCAGCAAGGAGACTTCTGAGTCATACAATTTCCATAGTTGTCATCGCCATAGCCCGATACTCGGCTTCAGTAGATGATAAAGAGACTTTTTGCTGCTTCTTGCATCTCCACGAGATGAGAGATTCACCTAAAAAGATACAAAGACCCGTAATTGAGATACGATCATTGGGATTGCCTCCCCAGTCAGCATCAGTAAAAGCAGTCAATTCAAGAGATGAGGAAGAGGATAAGAAGAGTCCCTTTGAGATGGTGTTTTTGATATATCGCACAATTCTCATTACGGCCGCCATATGAACCGTGGTAGGTGCGTGCTGGAACTGGCTTGCTGCATGAACCGCATGAGCTATGTCAGGACGGGTGATGGATAGATAAGTGAGGGATCCAATTAATTGACGGTAGGGAGTTGGATCTTCAAGAAGAACACCATCTTCAAGTCTAAGTTTTGCATTGATAACTTCGGGAGTCTCAACTTTCTTTTCATTAGATATTCCTGATTTGGTACAAATTTCAGCAGCTAACTTCATCTGAGATAAGATGTATCCACGTTCGGAATAAGCCACTTCAATACCTAAAAAATATAGCAAATAACCAAGGTCAGACATATCAAAGGTATCTTTTAGCATAGACTTAACATCATTTACTCCCTTTTTGTCATTCCCAGTGATGATCATATCATCAACATACAGCAGAAGCATAATAATGGAGTCGCCTGTTCTTTTCACAAAAAGAGCAGTGTCAGTATAACAAGAAGAAAATCCTAAATTTATTAATACGTTACTAAACTTATCATACCAAGCTTTTGGTGCTTGCTTAAGACCATATAAAGCCTTTTTTAATTTCAAAATTTTTCCATTTAAATCCATACCAGGAGGTGGTTCCATATACACTTCTTCATTTAAATTACCATTCAAAAAGGCATTTTTAACATCAAGTTGAAAAATTGGCCATTTTTTAACTGCGGCTATAGCAATAAGAGCTCGAACACTAGTCATTCGAGCAACGGGGGCAAAGGTTTCATCATAATCTACCCCATACTCTTGGGCATATCCTTTAGCTACCAACCTAGCCTTATACCTTTCCAATGAACCATCACTCTTAGTTTTTACTTTAAAAACCCATCTACATCTGATGGGTTTCTTGCCATTGGGAGGATCAATGATTTCCCAAGTTTGTGCCTTTTTAAGAGCATTAAGTTCAAGTTGCATAGCTTCATTCCAATGAGCATATTGCTTAACATCATTGTAATGAGATGGTTCATGAAAAGAGTGAAGAGCAAGAAGGCATGCTCGAAAGTTAGGCGAAAAAGAATCATAAGAAACAAATCTATTTGGTATTTTGGAAATCCGATTTGATCTTCTTTGAGAAGTCTCTTCGGTGAACTCATTTTGGGAAAATTTTTCAAGGGCACAAGGAGGATTCCTTTCATTCCTTCTAGAGTAGACTTGAATTTGTCTTGAAACATTTTCTTCAAAGTTTTGATCATCGTTTGGATGTTCAACAAGATCTTCACTAAGAGATTCATTAGAATCAATATGATCATCTATGATGTTTTCTTTAGGCAATAAGTCAAATAAGAATGAATAATCAATATTTTCATTCGGTTGGTGCGAAAAACCACTTTCCTCTTCAAGGAATGTGACATCTTTAGAGATATAAAGCTTATTTTTAAGTATGTCAAAACATCTATACCCTTTTTGTTTTTCGCCATATCCCAAAAAAATACATTCAATAGCCCTAGGGGAAAGTTTATCATTCTTGTGAGTTAAAACAAAACATTTACATCCAAAAATTCTTAGTCTTTTGTAATCGGGAGACATATTGTAAAGTTTTTCAAATGGAGAAAGATTTTTTAAAGAGGACGAAGGGGTTCTTATGTAGAGGTTAGAACCGCTTCGGCCCAAAAGGATTTTGGAATGTTTCTTGAGATTAATTACGTTCTTGTAGTCTCTATTATGTGCCTATGCTTTCTTTCCGCAAGTCCATTTTGTTGTGGAGTGTTGGGACAAGAACGTTGGTGGAAAATTCCATTTTCTTTTAAATAGTTTTGAAAATCATTGGACATATATTTGCCTCCCGAATCGGATCTAAGAATAGATAAATTTCCCAAAAATTGCTTTTTGACCATTGCATGAAATTCTTTAAAGAAGGAGAAAACTTCGGATTTGCGACTTAGGAAGTAAATCCACGTGAATCGAGTAAAATCATCAATAAATACCACATAATACGAAAAACCTCCTTTAGACAAAATAGGGGAAGGTCCCCACACATCGGAATGAATAAGTTCAAATGGCCGAATGGTAAAGTAACTTCTTTGTGGAAATGGAATAGCTTTAGATTTCCCAAAAATGCAATCTTTACAAGTCATGTGATTGTCTTTACAAGTATTGTTCAAAAACGGAAAAAGAGACATTTTTACAAAATTTGGATGGCCAAGTCTCTCATGCCATATTCCAATACTTTTGTCTTTTATAAGATTGCATGATGCCTTAGATGAGAGAGTAAAAAAATCCATAAAGTAGAGGTCACCCCTTCTATGGCCTTGCCCAATCAGCTTCCCTGACTGGAGATCCTGCACGGTGCAATCCTTAGGTGAGAAAGAGACTTGGCATCCATGATCGGTGATTTGAGATACGGAAAAAAGATTTAAATTTATTTTAGGAACGATTCTTACTTTAGGAACAAAGAAGTTTTTGTACCATCGGCCGTTGAAACACAAGAAGATATAGGTTCGGAAAAAATATTTGAAAGAGAATTTTTATGAGATGTCATATGAAAAGAAGCACCGGAGTCTAGTATCCACATACCTGGAGGAGATGAAGAGTAGGCAATGGCGGCCCCGGATGTTGAAGGAGAAGTCTTGAGAAGATGTTGAAGAACTTCGGAGATGTGATTTAGAGTTTCTTTGATATCTCCTTCTTTAGTACTTTCTTCCTTCTTTGGAGAAGTTTCCCCAACCACGACAACTTTTCCTTTGAGTTTTGGACAAGCCGGTCTAATGTGACCCGATTCATTACAATAATGGCATATTATTCCCCTTCTAGGTCCATTGATATTTTTGTTAAAGTGGGGAGGTCTATATGCTTTAACATTTGATCCGGGCCTATTAACGGCCAAAACTTCATCATTCCTAATGCTCAAGCCAAGTCGAGTTTCTTCTTGACATACCTCGGCAAGAGCATCTTCAATAGGTAGGGCTTTGCTTCTATGGAGAAGAGATGCCCTCACTTGTTCAAATTCCGGGCGAAGACCATGAAGGAATTGAAAAAAGTGCTCCTTTTCAATTTGTTCCCTTCTTAGTTCAATGTCTTGTGGAGCAACCCATTTGGGCTCAAGAAGGGCAAGCTCATCCCAAAGAGGAGTTAGAGAGCTAAAATAGTCCCGGACACTCATATCCATTTGTTTGGTGGAACGAATTTTTTCTTGGCAAAAGAATTGCCGAGCAAGATCCTTTTGGGTATACATACCCTTAAGAAAAAACCAAGCCTCATTGGCTCTTCTAAACTTGGCAATATTGACACAATTTTTAAGATCTACGTTGTTCATAAACCATGCCAAGATTTTGGCATGGTTTCTTTCCCAATCTTCGATTTTGGATTGATGTTCATTAATGGCTTTGATGCGCTCATCACCATCTAAAGCCTTTTCAACTTCATTTTCAATTTTGGTAAGAACAAGAGAGGGTTCGGGAGTAGTCCCCATAACAAAACCCCAAAGTTTCTTACCTCTTAGATGATTTTCCATAGCGGAGGCCCACATGAGATAGTTGGACCCATTTAGCTTGAAAGAGAGCTGCACTTTAGAGTCACGTTCCATCGACACCAAATATACTTTCTTTCTTCAAAAACTTTGAGAGGCACGCTTTCCAAGATGTCAAAAAGAGAAGCCCAATCACCAACCGAGCTCTGATACCATGTAATGAAAAGAGGCGGAAGCACCAATAGAGCAAAAGTCACTCCTTAAGAGTGACTACAAGAGCCAAGAACACAAACACCAAATGTGCACACACAAAACTCACAAATATAGGAAATGACTTAAAGTCATAAGTTGGATTTATTGAAGAAAGGAAGAGAAGGGTGTAAAAACCCATACATTTAAGAGGGGAAGACCTCCTCTATTTATAGATGAGGGAAGCACTAAAAGGAACCACAAGGGGGGCTCCCTTGTAGTCGTTGGGAGCCCCAACGGTCAGAAATCTGACCGTTGGAGCCCCAACGACTACAAGTGTGGGGCCCCCTTGTGGTCTTTACAAAAAGGAAAAAATAAAGAAAAAAGAAAAAGGAAAAAAGGGAAAAAGAGAAAAAATAAAAAAGAAAAAGATACATATGTGGTTTTACAAGAATACCCCTATCGGGTATTTATCTAAATGAGAAATAGTATATATATACATATATGTATATATATATTTTAACAGACACCAGGGTCAGGGCCTCCGTCCCCACCATCAAGTACCTCGTCGATCGTGGTGCCAAGGTCATCCTTGCCAGCCATCTGGTAACCAACTCTCTCTCTCTCTCTCGTGGTTTTTTTATTGTAGCTCTGGTGTCGATTGGTTTGGTTGGTAGAGATCCGAGGTGTATTCCAAATGCCATTCCGAGGTGAGTAGCCTGATTCATTGTTTTAAATTCTGCAGCCCATTTCATAGGGCAATTTTTTTTTTTAAATCCAAAAAAAAAATGGACAAAAATGACCCTGGGTGCGGTCAACGAACCCAGGGTCGGGTTGACTGCACCCGCGTCGAGTCGCGTCGACGCGGGTGCGGCACCCTGCTAGCCGAATCCCTGTGACATAGGTTTGAAATATAAATATCGAGAAAAAAATTATCGTTATATAATTTATATAAGTTGTGTATAAAAGGCAAAGTACACATAAAAAATACATATACAAAGCAGGTGAAACAAATTTAATACAAGTTATAAGTGAAACAAATTTAATAACCCAGTATAATCCTCGTCAAGTTCTAATTAGTTATAAGTGAACATATACAAAGAGTTTCGTTTGAAACAACAAGTACGTGAAACAAATTCAATACATGAAGCTACTCCTCGCCAAGATTCGGAGCATCATCCTCTTCGTTATCTTGATCTGCCCCTTCATCCATGCCTCCATCAGCTCCTCTACGCTGATCATCTCTAGCATCCTACAAGAGAACCGAAATGTTAGTATTGATAAACAAAATATAAACTAATTCTTTGGTGACATCATACAAGAATCAAACACTTTTCCTGTCACCTATTTACCAACTTGCATTAACATCAATGCATCAAAAACTATGAAGAGCTAAGGCCCAATAATAAGATTTTATCCAGCTTCAATGAGTCATCATTTACCACCACTTTATAAAACCAATGATCACAGTTTATTCTTTAACAAAAGAAAATAAAAAAAGTGCATGGAATTCCACTATATTTTTAGAGGAAACAGATCTTGAAACTTTTCTGATGAAATCTTGTAGCTGCTTCACCGAAAAGTCAAACATAGCATCCAACTGGGAGGAAGCTGTTCACTAGGGCAAGCTTAACATCTAAACCACACTACCCATATAAAAAGAACAAAATTAAACTTGACTTCTTATGTGCCACTGTGCAAGAACCAAAATCAGTTAAAGCATACATAAATTAGTGAAATGAGAGAAGTACAGTCAGTTCATCTCCTATTCTTTTCTAAAGTAACACATCTATAGTAAACTTCAACCTCATAATATCTAGCATTAAATATTAACTCAAATAAATTAAATATGTGCATTTAAATGAAGAACAATACATGACAATAAATTGATCCAAATGCCATATATATATATTCAGAATACTAGTTAAAATGATATCTGCCAACATCGGATTACCTGTCAAATCTAGACACACACATTACATACTATTTCCCTCAAAAAATGTTTCACTTTTAAAATGCAGATAAATATACTAGAATTTGCATGAAATGACAGGATATGCCTACTGTTATCCACTACATAGTGTGATGCATGTGCAGATAATATCTACACCAAAATAAACCAAGTGAAGAACACATCACTTGAAGAAAGGAAATTACCTTGATAGAAACCAAGCTTCCAATTGAATAGTAGTAGTCAGACAGTGAACTTGAATCTTTCACAATGGTTTGAAGCTTCAAACTGACATCCTTTACAGTTATATGATAAATATCATAAAAGTATTCAATAAACATTGAAGGTGAAGGAAACCATAGAAATGACAAGCAACAAAATACAGTATGCACATCCAGACCAGCAAAATTAAAGGCTGTCAAAGTACCTCCAGAAGTGTGGCATCTATTTGACATTGTACAATAGTATTGATTTTAAGAGCGTAGAAAAGCTCATCTGTTTTAGCAGATGATGGACTTTATTTCAGCATTTGGTTCTATGCCAAGAATCTGAAATGTTCTTAATGCCTCATATGTTTCCTGTAAACTGAGAAAAAATATACAAAATTGACCTGTTAAAAGTACTTCTAGAAATACTATATATATATATATCACTGCAATTCTGCATAAAAGGATCACTTTTCAATCTTATCCATTAAATGCTGCAACAACAAATGGGCAAGAGTGCGATTACAACCTTTGTAACCATGTAATAGAGAAAACCAACAGTTGAGATCGCTTAACGAACATAGGTAAAAATAAGGATGCCACAATTAACACTGCAGCATAGTACAAGATTTCCACGATCAATTTTGTCAACAGTCACATGTATAAGTCTCAACAATATCTTGGTGAGGTAACTCTCATGATATTAAAGAATTCTTCATAAATCTTTAAAAAAAAAATTGCCAATTAAAATTCTGAAAAGATAAAAATAATACCAAAAAAAAGAAAAGAACCGGCTTCAGTAGTATTATTTCAAACAGATGAAAAAAAAAACTAAAGAGTTTTAGAATACAAAATTATATCAAAAAAGACTGAAAAGAAAGTGATAAGATGAATTATTTATTTTGATATTTTGAAAATATCATGAAACTTTACCTTTTAAATTGGAATTTGAATATTGCTATCATGATATATTCAAAACATCAGTGATATTTGTGACATTGCTTTTGTCTTATATTGGTTCACCACCTTGGTTTAAAAGATAAAGATGAAGGGGGATCTTCTTCATGTAATATAATGATATGTATGGTGATGATGCAACAACTTAGATGTCAAATGTTGAAACCCCATATGAGGATTGAGTTGGATAACTTTAGCAGCTTCCACTTCTTACTTGTTTTGGTTTCTTATTGCCATATTGTCCTTTTCTCTTTATTTGGTTTGATTACATACTATATTTGATCATCCTGAGTATGATATGCTTTTACCTTAAAACTAAGGAGGCTTCTTATATGTTTTTCTCATATATCTATCCTTGTTAGGCTCATGGTTTGTGGTTAGAATGAGAGAAGCATCACAAAATAATAAAACAGCACCGTTACTTCAATGATCTATCATGAATTCCTTAGTAGTTTCCCTAACTTAAAAACATCTAAAAGTAGTTTGCATCGAATTCCTTATGTTCTCCTTAAGATTTCGAAGCAATGCCCATCATGATGCCATCAACCATACAACTTAGTGCATCCATAATTAGCCAAACAAAAGAACTAAGATACACAAAAGAAGAAGCGAACACACAAGATGAGGACCCCTACCCAGATCCCAGACTTGGAACTTAATGTTGTTGTACTGCACGGTCTCCACATTGAAGCCAATAGCTGAATCACAATTCAAGACCAAAACAAATCGTGAAAAATGCAAAAAGAACAAAAAAAATGCAAAAACCACCATAGACGGGAAAATTAAGAAAAACAGATGCCCACTTCTCAGAAAACCAAACAAGAATAACAAAAACAGAACTTTACTTGGAATGGTGGACTCCACTTCTCCCATCTGCAACCGATCTGAACAGAAAGAAACCAAAGTCACAATCCGCCACAAATAATCACAACCATAACGACCACCAAAAAGAAACGAACCAATCAAAACACCAGAAAGATCGAAATCGTACAGAGGATCGTCGTCTTCCCAACATTGTCAAGACCGAAAACGAAGATCTTGGCCTCCCTGTTTCCGAAGAGGGAGGCAAAGAGCCTAGAAAAACAATACCCATCTTCGGAAGCTCAACACATGCAATTCCCTACTCAGGTGGAACTCTGGATTTCTAGGAGACGACCTCGATTGGACGAAATTCGGTGGAACTCCGGTGAAGGAGGGAGGAGAGTGGTTGATGGTAGTCTGGTGGTTACCAGTGCCTGCAGAGAAGAACCGTTGTGGTGGATCGTGCAGAGGGTGGCGAAGAAGGGGGCGTTTGACAGTGGTTGGGGCTCCCGGCGGCATGGTAGCAGCATCGAGTCGCAGTAGGGGTTGGTTCGTCTCTGATCGGCACCTGAATAGGGAAGAACATGGAAAATAGGAAGAGGAGGAGGACGTCACGACGGTGACAGTCACGCTGGTCTTCGGCAGGTGCCCAAACAGACACTTCACGGTGGTGGCTCACCCGGCTTCTGGCGTTGATAGTGGAGGGTTTCAAAAGAGAGGGGGTTGCTAGAATGGCGTGGCGACTATGCACCCATGGGTGCTCGGACGAAAGGGGCAACACAGGAGAAAGAAAGGAAGAGGGGAAAAGAAGAAGGGAAGGGAAAGGAGAGAGGAAGGAGGGGAAGACAAGAGTAGGTCGGCGGGAGTCGGCGACGACGTGGCTTCGACCGGTCTGTGGACGAGGAAGAGAAAGGAGAAGAAAAGGCTTGGGGGTGGTTGTGTACAGTGAAAGGGGAAAAAGTGCGAAGGGGGTGACAAAAATTTTGCGCCCTAGATGGGCCGTTTGATATCGAAAATTAGCGACGGATTAGCGACGAAAATATTTTGTCTCAAACATCGCCGCAAATTAACGACGAAAAAATTCTGTCGCTCATCCGTCGCGAAGTTGCGACGGAGTTTGAGACAGAATGTTTTCGTCGCTAATTAGCGACGGATTTTAAGGCAGATTTTTTTCGTCGTTAATTCCACAACTAATTCCAATTTTAAGGACGACTAGTTTTCTGTAGCTAATCCGTCGTAAATTTGCACCGCAAATTTCCGTCGCTAATTAACGCTTTTCTTGTAGTGCTTTCCATGTTTTCTTTAAATATGACCGTACAGATGCATTCTACATGCTTGATTGTATCACAATCAACTCTTGGATCATCCGATTCCAATACGCAGGTAGGTTTTTATAAGGTTTAAAAATCGACAGTCTAAGATTTTTCCTAAATATTCAAGGCTTAAAAAATCATGTTTTTTATAAAAAAAATGATCCAAGTGTTGTTTACTACTAAAACGATTGTGCCGAACACATCTGTATGGTCAGATTTAATTAATACGTGGGGAAAGCCCTTCAAAATCCCAGTTAGCATGGCGATTAGCTAGAAAAATGGTTATCAGCTACCACCTTCTCTCTATATGAGGTGGTAGCTGCTAACCACTTTTCTAGCTAACCTTTGTGCTAACTGGGCTTTCAAAGGATTTTTCATGTTTTCCTTAAATTTCACTGTACATTTGCATTCCACATGCTTGATTTTGTAGGAATTGATGCTTGGATCATCCGATTTCGATACATAGATAGGGTTTTATAAAGTTTAAAAAATCGACAATCTAAGATTTTCCTAAATATTCAAGGCTTAAAAAATCATGTTTTTCATTAAAAAACATTATCCAAGTGTCGTTTTTTAGTAAAACAGCTTTGCGAACACATCTGTACGACATGATCCAAGTGTCATCTCCTAGTAAGACGTCCGTGTCGAACACATCTGTATGGTTAGATTTAAGTACTACATGGGAAAACCCCTTTGAAAGCTCGGTTAGCACAGCGAGTTAGCTAGAAAAGTGGTTAGCAGCTACCACCTTCGTATCTGCTAACCACTTTTCTAGCTAACCGGGATTTCGAAAGATTTTTTTATGCTTTCCTTAAATCTGACTGCTTGATTTTTATAGGAATCGACTCTTGGATCGTCCGATTTTGATACCCAGATTAGGTTTTATAAGGTTTAAAAAATCAACATTCTAAGATTTTTCTAAATATTCAAGGCTTAAAAAATTATGTTTTTCATGGAACAAACATGATCCAAGTGTTGTTTCCTAGTAAAATGATCATGTCGAACACATCTGCATGGCCAGATTTAAGTAATATATGGGGAAAACCCTTCAAAATCCCGATTAGCATGGGCAGTTAGCTAAATGGTTAACAATGCTAACTGCCATGATAACTGGACTTCGAAGGGTTTTTACATGTTTTCTTTAAATCTGACTGTACAGATGCGTTCTACATGCTTGATTTTAAATTGATTCTTTAATCATCTGATTCTGATACATAGATAGGTTTTTGTAAGGTTTAAAAAATTGACGGTCTAAGATTTTCCTAAATATTCAAGGCTTAACAAATCATGATTTTCATAAAAAAACATGATCCAAGTGTCGTTTCCTAGTAAAACGATTGTGCCAAACACATTTGTATGTTCAGATTTAATTATACATAGGAAAACCCTTCCAAATCCCGGTTAGCATGGCGGTTAGCATTGCTAACAACTTTTCTAGCTAACTAGGCTTTCGAAGGGTTTTCTCATGTTTTCCTTAAATCTGACTATGCATGCATTCTGCATGCTTGATTTTACAGGAATAGACTCTTAGATCATTCGATTCTAATACGCAGGTAGGTTTTTATAAGGTTTAAAAAATCGTTGGTCTAAGATTTTTCTAAATATTTAAGGCTTAAAAAATCATATTTTTCATTAAGAAAACATGATCTAGGTGTCGTTTTCTAGTAAAATGAATGTGCTGAACACATCTGTACAAACAGATTTAAATAATACATAGGGAAAACCCTTCGAAAGAACGATTAGCACGGCGGTTAGCATCTACCACCTAGAAAGTGGCTAGCAGCTACCACCTTCTCTATATGAGAAGGTGGTAGCTGCTAACCACTTTTCTAGCTAATTGCTGTGCTAACTGCGCTTTCAAAAGGCTTTTTCTTGTTTTTCTTAAATCTGGCTGTACAATTGTGTTTTACATGCTTTGATTTTATAGGAATCGACTCTTGGATCATCCTATTCCGATATTCAGATAGTTTTTCATAAGGTCTAAAAAATCGCTAGTTTAATATTTTTTAAAATATTCAAGGCCTAGAAAATCATGTTTTTCATCGAAAAAACACGATCCAAGTGTTGTTTCCTAGTAAATTGATCATGCCGAACACATTGGTCAGATTTAAGTAATACATGGGGAAAACCCTTCTAAAGCCCGGGTAGCTAAAAAAGTGGTTAGCAGCTACCACCTTATCTCTCTCTCTCTCTCTCTCTCTCTCGATATATATATATATATATATATATATATATTAGTAATGCTAGGGGTGCTCGGAGAGCACCTACTACCACATAATAGAAGCTTCAAATTCTGAGTGTTTTTTTCTTTGATCAGACCCTATATATATGATCTACAATCATTATTTAGTGAAAAATAAGTTTTCGATCATGTGGTTATGGCATACATGTAGGTTTTTTAAGATCTTCAAAAATGGACGACTCACAATGTACCAAAATTTCATGACTTAAAACTATTTTGATGTAAAAAAAACATGATCCAAAACATGATTTCTATCAAATAAACTGTTAAGTACATCTATAAGGTCTAATTGAGAAGATGCAACGTACACCTATGATTTCTAGTAGGTGGGCGTAGGTGCTCTTGGATCACCATATAGGATTTATATTTGGTACAAACTATTGTACCTACAATCTAGTTTGAATCTACACACACTTAGTGCTTGTTTTGGGAAAGCTACTAAGTAGTATGAATAAAAAGTGGTACTTGAGACTCCATATACTGAAACTCTTTCTCCTTTAAGAACATCCAGAACACCTACTCATTGTTTGCAGCATGAAGAGATGCGAACTTATGCTGAAAACACATTCATAACTGATTTTGTTTCCACTGTCACAGAAACATGATCAGTACATGCATCTCCGAATGATCTGTTATTACAAAATAGGAATTGCCAGATCTAGTACTTTTAAGTTTTAACTGTATGGTAGTATTTGTTTTACATGATTCTTGGTTATACTTGTTATTTATTGCCGTGTGCTAATGAGGTAACCGGTACTTCCTCGGTGATCGCATGGATGTTGCTGGTTGGCCATGTGCATTGTCTAATTAATGCTTAATTCCTTAAGTTTGCAGCCGGATATTTGTTCAGAAACTTTTGGGATTTTATGGTGAATGAATGTTTACTTGGCTTAGGTAGGTGTGCTGACTTATTGGATGTGGTTTTCAGGGATGCTCTTGATGCACTGGGCTTGGTTCGCTACTGTTGCAGGCGCATGCTAATGACTCATGTAGACCTCATTGAGAAGCTCCTGAACTATAACAGTAATCTCTCTCTCTCTCTCTCTCTCTCTCTCTCTCTCTCTTGGCTCGTGCTCATTCATCGGTCAATCTTTTGATTTGCACTGACATGTGGGTTTGTACTACAGCACTGGAGAAGAGCGAGCCAGCGTAATTTTCTTCTGTGGAGAACACGATGCTTAAGCTAATGAGACAATGCTGGAAGGAAACATGGTGTCTGTGTAGATGGTTCGTCTGCGTACACGAACAGAAAATTCTGCGTTTTGGTCTTGATATAGAAACTATGTAGCGAAGAGTCGGTCTTGTAGTGTGTGACTTTGTAGACTATGATTTCCATGTCTAGTTAAGTAATTTCTGTGGGCTACATACATGTTAACAATTACAAAGCTGGCAATTTCTGATATTGATTTTAGTAGACGGCCTAAACTTTCATCTGGTTTACCAATTACAAAGCCAGCATTTTTTTTTATTTGTACTCGGAGAAATCACGAAAGGTGCGGACCTATCAGTGCTGGCTTAGCTTGCTGTACTTAGCATAAAACTCCGAGGGCTTACCCCTTGACCCCAGGGAGTCACCAAGCTTCAGCTTACGCAGGAGGGTGACGCCCATTGGATTTGACGTAGGCTGCCTGTCAAACGGCCAAGGCCCCATCCCACTTCGCAAAACCCCTTGGGTCTGGGTGTAACCAACGCAATGTCAACGACACTTGAAGTGGGTTGGCTATCCTTGTTTTTTTCATGGATGGGGAAACCACCCTTGGGATCAAAGACCTAGTTGCGCTGGCTAAGCCTACTCTACTTATGGTCGCTTTGCCGATGGTGTAAACCAACGTTGTTAAATGTGATAAGGCGAAGCGAGGCATTGAGCCTGTTATGAAGCGAGGCATAAGCCTCGAGGCGTTGAAGCGTAAGCTTCATGATCAAAATAATAAAATATATAATATTAATAGAATAATAAAAATTTTAAATGAGAACAACTAATAAACGACAATATAAAATAAAGACTACTTTTCTATAATTAACTTGTATTATTCATTTTCTTATATTCATGCACATGTAAGCTACAATTAAGTTAGGCTCATAGTGCAAGATAAAACAAGTTATATCTACAATCATGAAATCATATTGAATACACGTGGGGCCATCTCAAATCGACCTGTTCTAGAAATACTTTCTATGCACAAAATTTTTGTTGTAATAATAGAGTTCAAATGCACAATTAATATAAAATAAGTTAATTCCTCAATTATTGTACAAAACTAGATCATGATAGAAATCAGTGTTTGGATTTTGTTATTCCAACATGTATGTAAGTTTTTACAAGGGTTAAAGCAACATCTTATAATGTAACAAAGTTTCAACCCTTATAAAATCGTATTTTACTTTGAAAAATCATAATTCAATTGTCAATTAGTTGATTCTTACTATTTTGACCATGCTATGGGTTGGGTATGACCCAATTTGGACCCGTACTAAATTTGATAGGGTCAAGGTTTGGTAACAAAGAAAGGAGTCTGATTAACTATTCGGGTCAGACCCATGAAGTCCAATATGGTTTATGAAATTTTATACCAAAATCAGATCCATCTCGAGTTCCATCCACAATTTTCAATGTAAAAAAAAATATTATTTTATCTGGTTTGGTTTATGTAATCCTTATCGAATCCAAGTATGGTCTTTCTAAAGAAATATCAAATCAGATCCGAATTTGAATACTTCCTACTCGGATTTGAGTACAGACTCACATGTAGAATCTGCATATTTTAAGTATTATATTTGCTGGAAGTAGCTTTTGTTGGATCTGAGATCTGATTTGGATCCGACCCACTTACACCCCACTTGGGAAAGCGATCGGGCGAGGCGGTGTCGCCCAATAGTACAAAGGAAAGCTTAACGGTAATGAGGGAGAGCACAAGAAAATGAAAGAATGGTTTCTCTCTCTCTCTCTCTCTCTCCGAGCCGAAGCCACCATCATCGGAGAGAGACCTCTGCCAGAGATCGTCCCTCGCCAAAGAAAGAGATCCATTGTCGAAGGCTCATGCCAAACTTCCTCCACGGACCACCATTATCGGAGACACCTGCCAGAGAGAGAGGGAAACCCCTTTTTCCCAAGTTCCTCGTTGCACCCTCTCTGCCTACTATTGCTCCTCCATCACCTGACCACTGTCACCCTTATCAAACCTAGTTGCCTGCGAACCATCTTTCTCAAATCCCTCTTACCTTCCCCTATATCCACCTGATATCTTTACCACGATATCTTTACCACCTTCCTCAAAACACTCAATCACAGAGAAAGACGACTCCCATACCTGAAAGAAGATCGTCAAGTCGTAGGATTCCATAGGTTTTGGCCGCCGGGGGTTTGAGCAATGGGGTTTGATCAACAGGTTTCGATAGTTCTTGATCGCTGGGTGACAAGGTTTTAAGCGCGTACGCCTTAGAAGCGAAGCGTGCGCTTCACCCATGTGAAGCATGCACTTTGAGCCTGCAAACACCTCCCTATAGCACCTCAGTTCCTTGAGCTTGCACTTCCCTTCTGAGGCGTACACTTCAGGTATTGAGGTGTTCGCCTCTAACAACAATGGTGTAAACCCGTGATGCACCCCTTGCTCCCATAGACTCCCCCGGGGATAAGCAAGGGATTATCCCTTGACTTTATCCCTTGCTCTCATTAATGCAAAGATTTCAACACTTATGAAAATGGAACCCTGACCACCGTCAAGTGACCAAGGACCCTGCTACTCCACCAAACACCTTGCATTAATGAGAGCAAGGGATAAGCCCTTCTCCTTAGTCCGGGTGAAACATGTCAACACTTGCATGTGGAGAACAATGATTGAAATGTAAATCACACGACTTGGTTTTCCCTTTTTTCTTAATGAAATCCCAAGAGAAACTTATTGATAAAACAGTTAAAAAGATAACTGCAATACCATGAAAAGCACTGAGACTTTTTTGGGGACTTCCGCACTACGCAAAACAGTACAGATTGAATTGCCTAAATGAGCCAAATATCCTGCATTACAATCACCTAATACTGATAAAAGATCTAGAAAACAATTTGAAATAGAAAGAAAAAAAAAGCTGGTCACAGAAACTAAGCATTTGCCTCTTCAACACATTTTCGAGAGATGCCATTTAAATTGCAATTGGTATTTAAACAGTTGCTTTTTCTTCATTCTGTATTGTCACGCTGATTTTTAACGCACCTTGATCATCCACAAAAATCAAACCGCAAAAAGTAAATTTCGCATCCACAACCAAATTTTCATCTTCAACATTGTCCAGTTTATAGAGATGTTTACTCTGAAAATTCAAACCATTATGGAAACAAATAGAAGGATCGTTGCTATCAGGCTCCATGGAACGTAAGCTGGAATTAGTAAACCTCGATGCAGTGGAATCACTTAAGCCAACATGTCTGAGACCTGCACGCCTTACGATAAGCACACAAACTGCTGATTCCAAAGCTCAAATTCTGGCGCTCTTTTCACTCACTGTTCGAATCCAACAATCAATTGCATTAATCTGCTTTCTTGCGAGAGGCGTCCAGAGCTGCTAGCCTCTCAACTAGAGGTGGGTGAGAATAATGGTAGGCAGAATACCATGGATCTGTGTTCATGGCTGAGAGGTTTTCCTCCTAAAGAATGCAATATTGTACATTAGTCCCAATTCAAATAAGCAGAGGGGCAGAGACGTACACACCTGAAGTTTCACTAGCCCTGCTCGCAGTGGTGAACCAAAGCCAAGCTTCTTTGCAAAAGCATCAGCCTGTAGATTGTAGACCAAGCAGTTAGACTGTGCACTTAGATGGACTGCTACTGTAAAGATCTAAAAATCAATGTGATTTACCTGAAACTCGAAGGCACGACTAACAAGATTAAGAACAAAGCTTACAAGATGTTGAAGGGGTATTACCGTATGCTGCAAAGAACAATCCAATGTCAGAAAGGCTAACAGCTATTTTTCGCTAGAATATCAGTAGGCAAAGCTTCCCTTTGACTTCTTTTCTTGAACTGCCAAACTTTCCCAAAATGCATGAAACATTTCCAAAAAAATGGCAACCACTTACAGTTGTTCGGTAACAGGAGATCAAGTAATTTGCCAACTAATTGCATTTTGTTCAATCAAACAAGCATGAAAATGAAAAGTGTCGGGTGATAATGAAAACATTTAGGTCAGTAGGAGCAAATGAAACATGCAGCTTGAGCAAAATAATGCAAGAAGCTTGAAGTTAAACCATGACCAAGTGCTGCTCGGGTGGATGATACCTCATGGAAGTACTTAGTTTGCACCACATGCCAGCACTCATGTATGGTTGGGAAGTCCATGATTGTGTTTAAGAAAAGCCAGAATGCAGTTATGTTACATAGACACCCAAGGTGTTAGTTTTCGGACACAGCTGGACACTGACATGGACATGGCTGGACACATAGATACATGACTTTTTAACATGCAACTGTCCAAAAAAATTGGACACCCGTCTGTGGTAGTTATATTCAGTATAACATTAAATACAGATTTAACTCTTTATCTGAAAGCATTCATTGGCAGTTACCAGCTAAAGTAAACAATAAATGAGAACTAGAAGATGAAGTTAATAATTCAATGGTAACATAAATGAGCTATTCGAAAGGTATGATATTATAATTAAAAAATAGTATGTCTGGATTTAATATTTGCACATATAATGCAATCAAGTAAATAAGCTATATAAGAAAATGGTGTTCCATTCTTAAGAATTATTCGAGGATCTAACATACTTTAATCAGACTAATTTTGCTAAGCTATCCATTCATATGTAGCTTCCCATGTTACCTTTCAGAAAAACGATTGGACCATTAATAGAGGGAAAAAAGGCAATACCTGAAAAATGATAAGCCCAATAAGTACTGGTTGTGTTTCAAATCCAAAACTCTGAAAGAGATCCTTTGAGTTCCTTACAAGTGTGTAACCCCCAAATTGCATAAAGGTGAGAACCTGCTTTCCAATATAAAGGTGGCTCAGAACATTTTGAAACACTGTTAGATGCAGGCAAAGTGGAAATAAGAAGTAAACTTCGCATTGGAGAAACAAAGTATATACAAATAATCCAGGCATCGTTAAATTACAGAAAACATGGTGCTAAATTATTGAATGTAACAGCAATTTAGTTTTAATATCTATTTTGTCCTGGTTTTTAAAATGAGAAAACTTGTCATTCATTAATTTGCATTACCTATTTAACTGTACATAATTACTCTATTTCCAAATTGATGGATTGTTCCCTCCCGGTTTATATGGACCAGATTTGGCCCATGCCTCGGGTGATTATACTGCTCATGCCGCTTGAACAATGACAACGAGCACTAGACACCTGTTGTCATATAAGCCGCAGCATTACCAACTAACTCTGTCTCTGCCCCTACTTTGAGGGCTGCTTTCCCTATGGCTTCTGTTTCTGGTGGTACCTCCGCCTCCTCCTACTATTGGAACCCACTACTGCAGCCCCCTGGGGGAATAGGAAGACTGAATTTATCTTATACATCTGCCATGCTACATTGGAGTGCAGTTATGGGGTTCAAATGCAGTTTCATGTACAGTTTGGACATCAGTGCCAGTTAGAAAAGTTGAAGTCAACCAAAATCAACCACAATCTGGATCTTTTACAATCTGAAGGCTTTTGAAGGATTTGAGAAATTCTAAAACAATAAGACATTATTTCAAGAAATCAAATTTTCTGGCCCAGATTCAGATCAATGCTTTCAAATGGCTCAAGCCTCAGATAAAGTCCAACTGGATGTTTTTTATGGCATTTTATATACCTCATTTGGTCTCACCCTGTCAGCATTGTGAGAACTGATTTAAGAGGACTCTTGATTTCACAGACAGCATTTCTACTTTTGCAGTTGATATGAACAAGAGTGAAATAGCAAAGGAATACTGATTTGTTTGATAAAATGTGTATCAAGATTTGAAAAGTTCAACTACCAAGAACCCTAGTTATTCTAAGATTTTTGGGGATTAACTGGAGATTTCAGTTTTCTGATACCACTTCAGGTTCGGTTACGTTTAGGTGTAAATTATGCTTTTTGTTTGATTAATTATGTAGTCAAAAGCACAAGGTCTAAGTACCAGAACCCTAGCCTAGAGAAGATCTACTAAAAGGTTTCTTTTAAAATATTAAAATGTATGAAAATTATGAAAATTCTAAAAAATATCAAACTATGGCTTTGTTCTTTTGGCATTTAATGTAACAAAATTTAAATTTTTTTATAATTGCCGGTAGGCATCTGCCTTGTGCACACCATTCGCCTAGGCATTGGGCAAATGCCTAGGCATTGGGCAAACACCTAGGCACAGCTTTAACTGCTTGCTTGATTAATATGATCAACATGGAGGATGCGAACCAGATCTGATGCCAAGGAACCCAGAGCCAAAGATAAACCCAGAGGTCCTGCTAAAATATTTTAAATCATATAACAATTAAGTCGAACTCCGCCTGTGTAGTTATACACTGCCGGTCCCAAGCCCGGATAAAGGAGGAGGGTTGCGGTAGGCCTGTGACAGCCAGCATAAAAACTTTGTCATATCCTATGAAAATGAACCAATATGAGAATTTTGTTGGGGCGTTCCCTACTGAGCGACGCGCTGTACTCTCTAGGCCCGGAGGCAGTGATAAATGTGCAAGGGTTGCTAGGTCGTCGCCCAGAAGCGACGCGTCACACCGGCGCCCGGGTGTGGTGTCAAATAGGCAAGGGTTCCCTCACTTTGTTGGACGGGTGGGGGTAAAGAAGTTAGTCCAAGACCATAAAATTAGGTTAGCCACTTGGAACATAGGGTCTTTAACTGGTAAGTTGGTAGAGTTAGTAGATGTTATGTGTAGGAGAAAGATTGATATTTTATGTCTTCAAGAGACCAAATGGGTAGGTGAGAAAGCTAAAGTGATAGAACCTTGGGGATATAAGATTTGGTATACAGGAATAAATAGGAATAGGAATGGAGTAGGGATTGTTATGAGTCGTCAGTTTATAGATAATGTAGTTGAGGTCGGTAGGAAGGGTGATAGAATTTTACTTATTAAATTAGTATTAGGTACGGATATTATTAATATTATTAGTGTTTATGCACCTCAAGTAGGTTTAGATGATTCCATTAAGCATCAATTTTGAGAAGATTTAGATGGAGTAGTACAAGAGACATCTTATGGAGAAAAGCTTTTCATCGGCGGTGACCTTAATGGACATGTAGGCATTAGTAGGGATGGATTTGAGAATATCCATGGAGGCTATGGTATAGGAGAAAGAAATGAAAGTGGAGAAAGGATTTTAGATTTTTGTTTGTCCTATGATATGATCTTAGCAAACACTTGGTTTAGGAAGAGGGAGTCTCACCTAGTAACATTTAAAAGTGGGGTTAATACGAGTCAGATAGATTTTTTCCTACTTAGAAAGAGAGATAGGGGTTGTTGCATCGATTGTAAGGTTATACCAGGAGAAAGTGTAGCTACACAACATAGAGTCTTAATTTTAGATCTTAGAATTAGACAATGCCGCAAAAGGGATAGACATAGGATAGATCCTAGAATTAAGTGGTGGGCACTGAAAGGAGCTAAACAAGGAATGTTTGTAGAGTAGGTAGTTAAGGAAGCTGATTGGTGTATTGAGGAGGATTCAGAATCAATGTGGAATAAGATAGCGGGTGGCATGAGAAAGGTGGCTAAGGAGGTATTGGGTGAGTCTAAAGGCGGTGCACCGCTAGGTAAGGATACATCGTGGTGGAACGAGGATGTCAAATTAGCTATTAAGGTTAAAAGAGAGTGTTATAGAAATCTAAGAGTCGTGATAATGAGAATTTGGAGAAGTATATGATAGCAAAGAAGGAAGCTAAAAAAGTAGTTCGGAACGTGAGGGATAAGGTATATAAGGAGGTTTATGACAAGGTGGATACCAAAGAAGGCGATAAGGATATTTATAGGCTTGCAAAGATAAGAGATAGGAAATCGATGAATATGGGTATGGTTAGATGTATCAAAGATGAAATGCAAAGGGTTTTAGTCAAAGATGAGGAGATTAAAGAGAGATGAAAATATTATTTTGATAAGCTATTTAATTAAAGTCATGCTCAAGATCTTGGAGACTTGTCCATTCATTTTCATGAGATGAATCGTGACTTCATGCGCAAGATTCAAAAGAAAGAAATTTCAGAGGCTTTGAAGAAAATGAAATCAAGAAGGGCAGTTGGCCCATATGGTATACCTATCGAGGCTTGGAAATGCTTCAGAGAGAAAGGTTTAGAATGGTTGACAAATCTTTTTAACAAGATTTGGCGGACAAATAAGATGCCTAATGAGTGGAGGAAGAGTACTTTGGTGCCTCTATATAAGAATAAGGATGATATACAAGATTGCACAAACTATCGTGGTATAAAACTCATGAGTCATACTATGAAACTTTGGGAGAGGGTGATTGAGTCTAGGTTGAGGAAGGTTGTCATGATATCGGAGAATCAATTTGGTTTTATGCTTGGAAGATCAACTATGGAAGCTATACAATCTTCTTAGACAACTTTTTGAGAGAAATAGAGAGAGGAACAAAGATTTGCGTATGGTTTTTATTGATTTGGAGAAAGCATACGATAGAGTACCTAGGGACGTTCTCTGGTGGACAATAATGAAGAAAGGTGTTTCTCTCAAGTACATTAGTATAATTAAGGATATGTATGAAGGAGTAATAACCAATATCTGCACTTGTGGAGGGGTGACAACCAATTTTCCGATAACGGTTGGGTTACATCAAGGATCTGCTTTAAGCCCTTTCCTATTTGCGATAGTGATGGATGAGCTTACGAGATCAATTCAAGAAAATGTACCGTGGTGTATGTTGTTTGCTGATGATATTGTTTTGATTGATGAGTCTAGAGCTGGGGTTAATGCTAAGTTAGAATTATGGAGACAGACATTGGAAGCTAGAGGTTTTAAGTTGAGTAAGAGTAAGACTGAATATATGGAATGTCGGTTTAGTAAGCAACGAAGTAGTGATGGGAGTGTAGTGAAGCTTGGTGAGCAAGATATACCGGTGAATGATTATTTCAAATATTTGGGATCCATCATTCAAAAGTATGGAGAAATTGATGGAGATGTAAATCATAGGATAAAGGTTGGGTGGATGAAATGGAAAAGTGCTACTGAAGTGCTGTGC
Source organism: Nuphar pumila (assembly GCF_984573655.1). Taxonomy (NCBI): domain Eukaryota; kingdom Viridiplantae; phylum Streptophyta; class Magnoliopsida; order Nymphaeales; family Nymphaeaceae; genus Nuphar; species Nuphar pumila. The sequence goes on along the minus strand of NC_143255.1, from coordinate 109,152,089 downwards.
GATCGTAGAATGCCATTGCGGTTGAAGGGAAAGTTTTATAGGACGACTATTAGACCCGCTTTACTATATGGTACGGAATGTTGGGCTGCCAAGAGACATCATATTCAAAAAATGAGTGTAGCTGAGATGCGGATGCTTAGATGGATGTGTGGAAATACAATAAAAGATAAGATTCAGAACGAAGAGATACGTAAGAAGGTAGGTGTTGCACCCATTGAAAATAAGATGCGAGAGAATCGTTTACGGTGGTTTGGACATATTCGGCGAAGGCCTAATGATGCTCCAGTTAGAAGGTTGGAGAAATGGGAAAATATATTAGTTAAAAGAGGTCGGGGTAGGCCTAGGAAGACTTGGATGGAGATGATAGGAAAGGATATGAATGCTTTGAACCTCACCGAGGACATGGCGTTGGATAGAAATGATTGGAGGAAAAGGATTCATGTGGAAGACCCAAAATGAATTTCTTTTTTGGTTCATATCGCTGACCCCAATTGTTTTGGGATGAAGGCGTAGTTGTTGTTGTTGTATATAACAATTAAGTCGGTATCCTTTTCTCAAAAAAAAAAGTATCCAGCAGTTTTTGTAACATTCTGGTCTAGTCTCTGGATTTAAACCTTAAATTGTAACAATCAACTCTGCACTAAATTTTTAGAAAGTAACATGAAAACTGCACACCTTTACATTTTTATTAACTAGAGCTACAATTTGCGATTGCATACATAAGGACCATGGTGACAACTTCATGTACCAACAAAATATTGAATAAAGATAAGCATAACTAAAATAAAAACTAATCAAACAAAGAATATGAACAAACACTTCAATATTACATGATCACCTTCTAGCATGAAAGAAAACAAACCTGAACAGCAATGAATGAGTACAATGTATGGTTAAGTTTCCAATGCCCCAATTCATGAGCAATGACAGCAACCACTTCCTCCTCATTTTTACACTGAAAAGGTTCCAAAGTGCAAGAAAAATTAGCATTACACAAGAAACAAGGATCAATACCATCAGAATAATCATTAACTTTCAGAGCATGATATATCAGTGCCACAAGGCATTAAATTTTGAGTTCTTATCTGTAGAACACATTAAACGAACTATAGCATCAGAAATAAAACGAACTATAGCATCAGAAATAAATGATATACAGTACATACCTTTATTTCCATGATTTCTTGCACCAACAATTTTAAAACTCTAGGCAGCATTCATTCAGTTCAGCCCTCACAAAAATGTCGAAAAGGGTTCAACTCAAGGCCCACCAGAATTTGGAACCAAATTCAGATTATAATTTCCCAACTCATGAGAAATTAAATGGCTTAATAATGACTCATAATTCATCCATTTCTTTAAAATCACTGACTAAGTTTAGGCAGACATTACCAGGACAAATCTGGGGTGCAAAACGCTAACTACTTCCTCCAATTTTTTAAGACAGGAAGTAGCACACTACCATAAGCAGATGGTGTTTGCTGAAGATTCTAAGCGGAAGGAGCATGTAAGAGCACTGGTTAGTGACACCATGCACATGGAGAAATGAGCAATGATCTTGAGATAAACTTGTGTATAGCATCATCTTTTATTTCTTCAAAAAAAAACAAGATGTTCCTGTAGATATGTGCCGTATACGCAATTTGTCAATGACTTCAATGTTCTTTTGGTCTAGTGTGCAAAGGCCCTTTTATCACTAATACATTTGGAGGTAAGAAAATGGATAAACCATCTTATTTTTTTATGATTATTACTGATTCTTGCCTTCAATCACTTGAAAATTGGTGGAAATGCCACTTACACCATTTTCCCTCTCACAATGGAGACACCTGATGCACTATGTCACATGGGTGCGGGTGCGGGTGCGGGTGCGGGTGCGACGCGGGTGCGGCGCAATTTAAAAAAATTTGGACACGGGGACTCGGCTATATATATATATATATATAGAAGCAATAACATAGCAACAGAAAAAATTTATTGGCAATTTCATTGTCATTTATCAGTACATGAATATATAAAAATATCAAGTTTTTCAGTAGAGAAAATATGACTTGCATATGAAAATATACATCTTACATATACATCTTACAGGAAGAGGGCACATTCATGTTTCAGTTACCTTTGCTCTGGCTAAATCCTGGTTGTATTGTATTTATATTCCTTTAAATTGATAAATTGAAAGATATTTCAAAGTATTGGTCCTGAACACTGAGAAGCAACTTTCTAGTAGGCAGCTCACCCTTCGTTGGAGGAATCACGCTTCCCCTTAAAGATCACACATCCCCAATCAAATGGACTGCAGTTGCATAGACTGTGCAATGCAGTCTGTGACTGTGCACAGTCACAGACTGTGCAGTTGCACAGACTGTGCACAGTCAGACTATGCAGTTGCACAGTCTGTGACTGTGCAACTGCATTGCAGTCTGGTTATATATATATATTTTTAAAAAAGTTATATAAAAAATGATTTTTTTTGTTTTTCGTCTTAAAATGGACATTTTTGGACTCGGTCAAAGTTGACCGAGTCCAAAATGTGGACGGACTCGGCCTCGACTTTTTGACCGAGTTCGACTCGGCGTTGACCGAGTCTGGGCCGAGTCCGAAGCCGCACCCGTGTCGGGGCGTGTCGACTCGGGTGCGGCGCCTCCCTAGCCGAGTCCGTGTGACATAGCTGATGCATAGTAATCGCCCACTTAGATGTCAATTTTACTCTCAGTGTGTGAATCTTTATTCCTTTCAATGACTAGCTACAGACATGGGGCATGGTGAGTGCACCATGTCCACCATCCATGAGATACATTTGTGCTGGGTAGAGATGGGATAATTGGGTTAATAATGGTAAGAAAAATTATGGTAGTAAGGCTAGGAAGCCACAAATGATCTTTGATAGGAAGGAGATAAGAAATGAGATGAGAATAGTTTGCATATCTTGAGATCTTTTGGATAGGCTTAGTTTTTTTCTGTCAAAAGATAAAAGGGTATAATAAAGAAAGGTGAAAATGATAAGGATCATCTTGTTTTATAGCCATTTATGAGGCTAACAATGTGCTTTCAGATGAAATAATGGTCGTCCATAAAATTTGTCAAAACTGTCTACCACAAGAATACACGGAACTGACAGAAAAATGTGGAAAATTCCAAGCATTTTCTACTCTGTGAAAATTTATGGAACGTTTTGTATGTTTTCACCAAAGATGTAGAGTTGTTTTGTATGATTATCCTCATGAGCTCTCAAAAAGCATACGCCCAAAGATAAATTTACTAACAATAAAGTATAACTCGACTAGAATGACGCCCTGGCCTGGCCAAAGTGTACCAAATCCTAATTGGTGTGACAGGTGTAAAACTAGCCAAGACCTCACCTCAAAAGGAACACATTGTGCTGTGCTAATGATAGCATTTGCAATAAACTAGCTATGCAAAAGCAACCCTGAGGTCATAATCTAAGGACTTTGGCTATAGATAAGCGCAGGTTAATATGTTGGTGATATAGAGATGTGTAAGCCAAGGACTTTGGCTAAGGATAATCCTATGTTAATAGGTTGTGAGATAGATATGTGTGTTCCTTTTGACTGGCTTTGACTTAATGTGGTCCAGATTCGTGTGTCCACAGAGCAGAACACCAAAAGGGGAGGTTAACGTCAAGTCATCAAGCTGATTTTACTGCAGGTCCAGCCCTAGACTCTAGTTGACTGCTTGTGAGTGGAGCCTGCGAATTGAAGCTAAATATGCCCTATACATTCTCTATTTTGTAATCAACTAGCCACCAAGTCAACCTGGCATTAAAAAATAGAAGCACAAATTCAACAATCAGATACTCCCATATCATCCATATTTTATGTTCACTCCATGTTTTAGATTCATGGCCTTGTATCTCCCAAGATTTCAAGACCTGTATGTTCCTGTTGCTGAATCACGACCCTTCAACAAAAAAACAAAAAGTTTGATGCTTCATAAAGTTTAACATGGAAAAGATAAAGAGTCAATACACAACCAGTCATAGCCATAGCCAACCACTTCAATTTTTCACTGCTCATATTCGATAGAACCAAACAGCACATAATCTGTGTACTCAATTAGAGATCCTGAAAAATATGAACAAAAGATACTAGAAATTCTTAGGAACCACCATACCTGTTGAATCAATGTATCATAAAGAACGATTCTCTTGTTATTGAAAAAGCCATACATATATGCCTGCCAATAAATGAAATGCCAATAAATGAAAAAAAGAAATATTTCAATGCAACATGAATATTAAGACCAAATACAGTGCATGTGTCAGGGAATACTCAATCCATAAGAATACAGGTGGTAATATATATGAACAGAAGCTAGTTTAAATGGTTCAATTTGATACAGGATATACTTATGAAAAACAATCTGGAGACAGCCACCAGTAATAAAGGGTGAAAAAGGCAACATTAGGGCCTCTTTCAAAATGTCCAGCAAATGTCTATTAAGCTTACATGAACCATTTTAGTATTTTACTGACATGTACCATTTGCAACAAGCCGCTCTAAGTTGTCTATCATTTGTCATTTTTATAATATAGTACTCGGCATATTCTGCTTCCCAATCTCATCTTTGTACTAAAGATATATAATATGCAGGCTGATATCATACTCAACATTTTGCAAAAAATCTTTAATGTAGAGAATGGTGTGGAAAAGGTTTGACAAAATGTTTAATATTGAAGACTGTAGAAACTAGTGAAAAAATAAATAAAGTATAGAATACAAGAGTATGGACTCATTGGTAACCGCGCACGTGCAAGAATAAAAGCATCTTCCAAAACTAAGGATGGATCAAATTCTGATAACACCTCAAGAATCAGATTGACTCTACATGTGCACTAACCAGAAGAGTGAATCTACAAAAAAGTAATATTGAGATAAAAATAAAAATATAAGAAGAATACAAAACCTATGCTCACATTACTATGGCTTGATCTTGTGGATCCATCAACTACGAACAGTTTCTTTAGAGGGAACTTCAGTGAAGAAGCCAGTTCCTCAATCCTCTCACGCAATTCTCCTTCAGGAAGCTTTTGGTGAAAAGATGAAACAAGATAAATAAGTAAGCATGTGAGGAAAAATCAATACTAGACAGATTTCTACACCCTTGAAACAATAAGAAGCCTACAAAAAGAATGGTAACAAATGTTTTAAGCACCAGTGATTCCATGGAACTACCAAAGATACATAAACATGAAATTGAGTTCTAATAGAAGTAGAGAAAAACACTCACAATGGTGAACTTATTGAACAATGGCGCTATCAGGATAGGATACAGGGTCATCATCAAAAGAGACAGCACAAACACAAACGCCCAAAGATATATTGCCAAGTATGGGCCCCCTTTCTGACACATAAACAAGCAAAGTTAGTGTTTTCATTAGGAAAACACACAAAACACACTCTCCAATTTACTTGAAATATACTAAATCCATACATCAAAATTAGGAGAAAGAAATCTCAAAATATTGTAACAATTAAGATAATAAAGATTCATACTTTACCAGAGCATGCTAAGCAAGCAATGTAAAATGTAAACTTTTCATTGATAATACCTGCACTATTACAATTATTGCAGCCACAATAGGTGGACCAAGTACAATTGATAAACACATTCCCTTGAACATGTCCCTGAAGAACAACCATATTGTTTGCTGCAAAAGAAAGAAGTGAAATTTCAGTTAGAAACCTTAACAAGGGCTGACAAAGTAAAGATGAAGATTCCTATTGCCTCTAGAATACTTGATGTAAAGAGTTACAAGAAGACGAAAAGTGGTAGAAAACTACTATACATGAAGTAAAGATATATAGAAAGGAGACAAACTTTATTAAAGCCATGGCGAGCCTCAATTACAAAGGTTTTGTACAGTGAAAATGGAAAGTCGATTATCTGCAAGATGATAATGAGAAAATCAGTAGAAATAACATGGAATCATAAGATACTGGAGAAATGAGCACAAGCAACATCACCTGGTTCAGAGAAGAACTAAACTATTGCAACAGAACTTGATTGGAGTTCATAAACATCAAAGGCTCAATATTAAAAAAAAAAGGAGACAAAGAAATAGACTAAAGAAAAATTTCCAGGAAATTTGATCCAAAAAAGCACATTGTACACTTGTATGTCTAATGTGTACCTACACAGAACATCAATAATTTATATAGAACAAATTAGAGATAAAAGACAACATAAGGTTACTTTTGAGGGCCAAAAAATATTATGGATAAAACCATTCTCAAGCATAACAAAAAGTAGCTCTTAGAAGGCATATCAAGCTTATCCTTAACACTCGTGTTTTTCAAAATCAATCAATAAATAAATAATATAGTTTTGGATTTGACCGGATCCAGGTTGGATCCGACCGGATCTAGGTCGACGAAGACCCCCCGCCACCCCTCGTGTCTCTATTTAAACCCCCACAGGGGGGTTTCTTTTTAAAAGGTCCTCGAGGACCCGAGCTCCCCTGCGCAACCCTCCCTCTTCCTCTCTCTCCCCCCCCCCCCCCCCCCCCGACCACCCGCCGAGATCCCCCTCTCTCTCTCTGCACAACCCTCATCCCCTGACGAAACCCCCCTCTCGTCTCTCACTTTCTTCCCCCTCTCACCGGGCTCCCCTTCGTCGGGGCCCCTCCTCACGCTGGAGCTTCGCCGGAGGCGCCGCCTCCCTCAGGTACGCAACTTCATCTCTCTCTCTCTCTCCCCCTTCCCTTTTCTCTCTGCTAGACGCCGGCAGGAGGGAGGACAACGCCCTCCTGCCCTCCCTCTTTTAGCAGGCAGGGGTGATGCCCCTCCTGCCTCCCTGTTAACACAGCAGAGGAGGGGCATCGTCCCTCCCTGCTCCCTCTTCTTCCCTCTTTTAGAGGGCAGAGGCGACGTTGCCTCCTGTTAACACAACAGAGGAGGGGCGCTGCCCCTCCCTGCTCCCTCTTTTCCTCTGTTAGCAGGCAGGGGTGTAGCCCTCTCCTGCCCTCTTCTCTTTCGTCCCTTTATTAAGTCGATAGAGGAGGGGCGCCTCCCCCCTCCTTCTCGTTCGCCTCCCTGTTAAGGCACGGCAGGAGGGCCAACCCTGCTGCCCTCTCTCGTCTCTTGTTTGACAACAGTAGGAGGGTGTTGGCCTTCCTGCCCTCTCCCACTCCTTTTACCGCAGGTAGGTGGGATGGCTCACCTGCCCTCTCTCGTCTCTCTTTTGACAGCAGTAGGAGGGTGTCGGCCCTCCTGCTCTCTCATCGGTGGCCAGCAAGAGGGTGCCAACCCTCCTGCCCCCTCTCCTTTTTCTTTTTAGAGGGTGTCGGCCCTCCTGCCCCCTCTCCTTTTTCTTTTTACCCTATCTAGGTTGTAGCCTGCCCAGCCATGGTCATGTTGGGTAGGCTCGATCGAGTTGAGCTCGATCGTTACCGAGCCCAGCTCGATCCCCGCCTTCTGCTGGTCGAACGCAACCGAGCTGAGCCCGGCTAGCACTAAGCCTAGCTCGGTTCACCCTTGGCATGAGCCTGCTTCAGCCGGTCGGTTCGAACCAAGTTCGAGTTCGACCCCTGTGACACAAACATCGCTTATTTCAATAATTTAAAAAGGTTTCATCGTTCCTTTCGCAACACGATAAAATACCTTTTAGCGCACTCTATCGGCGCAACGAAAGTGACACGTACACAAAGGTACGAGCCCTTGAAAACCTACACTCGGAATCGCTCGCGAGTTCGACAATCTCTGAGGTAAGAGAAAGTTGCATACAAGGACAATGGCAGAACACTTCTAACATATATGTATACGTACAACTCAAGGACGTAGTTTTGTGTATTCTTATCCATTTAAAAGTTGTCATTTACTTTGCCGCCACGTTGTTACGTGCATAGGCTACGTCTTGCGCAATTTACTTAGCCGATGTACGATTTCGTATATCGTGTACTACTTACACAATTTATTTAGCCGATGTACAATTTCGTAGATCGTGCATGGCTTATGCAGTTTATTTAGCTCGATGTATGGTTTCGCACATCGAGTCTAACTTTATGTCATTTACTTTGCCGCTGTGTTGTTATGTGCAGATGCTACTGCTTATGCAATTTATTTGGCCGATGTACGGTTTCGTACATCGTGCACTGCTTACATAATTTATTTAGCCAATGTATGGTTGCGTACACCGTGCATCGTTTACGCAGTTTATTTAGCTCGACGTGTGATTTCGCACATCGAGTCTTGCTTTATGTCATTTACATTGTCGTCGCACTGTAATGTGCACAAGCTTATGTTTTGATATATATGCATTATATATGCATATATATAGCTTTGTAAGGTACGCAGTTTTGTGTACCCTTGCCTACCTTGCATTATGCTTGCATTTAAAAACATAGAATTGTGCATGCTCGCCAAGTCTTTAAAGAAAAAGAGAATTTCATGCGAGATTCCTATGTTTGTAATATTCGTTGTTTCGAAAAGCAAAAACGAATATCTGGCGATTGCTTATTTGCAACCAAGTCTTTCCCTCAACTCAGCGTAGCCCTAAGAGGTACGTACAATCTTTTGTTGATATCCAAAACTGACTCGGATATCCCCGACCTAGAGTACGGGACATTAAAATTTTTCTAAACAAAGTTGGGATTTCTTTCTGAGAAACTGATGCCTCTTTCATCGTAGCGGTACTATCAGACATGTGCGGTATGATAGTACTATGATGATTGGATGAAAGGTTTATGGTAACTTCGTAGCATGCAAATATAAAATGATATATGTTGAGAAGCAGTCATCATAGCATCAAGGGTAGTTTAGTAATTTTTTATTATAGCAAAGGGTATTATTGTACATGCTTTATTTTCTGTCTAATCTCTTTATTTAAGTGAGATTAGACCTAAATGAGACTTTAACGATTTTTCCTCTCTCTCTCTCTCTCTCTCTCTCTCTCTCTCTCTCTCTCTCTCTCTCTGGTTTTCTCAAAACCCTAGCCGACTGCAACATGGTATAAGAGCAGGACGTAGCTCTGGGCGTCTGACTTGATCGATCCACACGCGGATCGGGTGGCGTCGTGTACAGCATGAACAGCGATCTAAAGCCTCTCCAGCAGGAACGCAGATCGGGTGGCGCTATGTGCCAGCGTGTACAGCGATCGCCGTGTACAGCAATCTGAAACCTCTCCAGTAGGAACATGATTGGGTGGCGTTGTGTGCCAATGTGAACAGCGATCTGAAGCCTCTCCAGCAGGAACGCAGATCGGGTGGCGTCGTGTACAGCGACTACAACAATCGTTGTGCGCGTAATAGCAGGGATGTGTGCGTAGGAGCAGGGATACTCCGATCGTGTCAATGGTGGTTGATGATGGTTGTGTGGATGTCGAAGAGGCCCGCAATTTCCGTCATGATGCAGCCGAGGTATGCAGGTTGTCAATTTTTTTTTTGCGCGTGGTATGCATCTTGTCGCAGATTTTTTTTAAAAGGTGAATGGTTCAGGTAAAGTCCAATTCAAGTTAGATATTCAAGTTTTGGATCTGAATAGCGTATTACAGTTTTTATCCCCTGTATATCAGATTTTATCAGTGTGATTAAAATCTGGTAGAGTCGGTTTCTCAGTTGGTAGTTGGTGTGCACGTCAGATCCGAGTTTTCAGCAGTTGGTAGTTACGTATGGTTGTATTTCCATGGCTGAAATGCAGAAGTCAGACATGAAGACCGAAACAGTGGCTGATTATAAAGCCTTTGCAAACCCATTGTCATATGGATCATCTCTAAAGTTGGATGAGACTAACTATGCTAGATGGTCTCGTACGTTCATGATGTCTGTTTCAGGGCATCATAAAAAACATATTTTGTTGGAAAATGAGCCTAAGGACAAAACTGAAAAGTATGCTACATGGGAAGAGGACAATGATATTGTCATGTCTTGGATTATGAATAGTGTGCAACCTCACATAGCTGACGGGCTTATTTATTACACCTTTACAAAACAAATATGGGATAATTTACAAGATACTTATTCTCAAGAAACTAATATTAGTCGTATTCTTCAAGTAGAACAAGAGATCTATAAATTGCAGCAAGGAAAGCAAACTCTAGCCCAGTACTATGCCTTCGTGAAGGCAGCTTTTAAGAGACTAAATGCTCATAGACCACTATGTTTCGACAAACAAAAACTACACCAAAAGCATACCATGGTCGCACGGTTCCTGACTGGCTTGTCAGCTGAATTCTCAGTTGTCAAAGTTCAGATGTTGATAGGCTCAGATGTTCCCACTCTTGTTGAGGCATATAATTGACTGAGCAAGCTTGCCATGTCCCTTCATCTCAATCGGAATCACAAACCTCCGCTTTGTCTGTTTCCTATGGTCGAGGCCGAGGATTTATTCCTAATTCTCGAGGTCATGGACGTGATCGAGGCACGGAAGGACGAGACAAGCACCAGTGTACCTACTGCGGGAGACTTAGGCATTTAGAAGATAGATGCTTTGACAAGAATGGACGACCTCCCGCATCTTCAGCTAAAGTTGTTCCTACAGCTCAAGTGGCCAAACCCGAGTCTCCCACTGTTCCTCCTAGTGATTCGGTTACACTCACTCGTGCTGAGTATGATGATTTGTTGGCACATCTTCCGTCTAGTTCCCCCGTGGTTGATATTGCATGCTCTGCAGGTGATGAATTAGTTTGCCAAGGTAGTAGGTGGATTATTGATTCAGGGGCATCTAGACATTTGTGTGGAAATGCCTGTGATTATTCAAATTTGGATTGTGTTGCTAATCATAAAAAGGTTGTTTTTGTCGATGGAAGTTCCTCTCCCATTGTTGGCCAGGGAAATACCTCCATCTCCCCTACTCTTCAGTTATCAAATGTTCTTCATGCCCCTTCATTCCCTCAAAATTTGTTATCTGTTAGTCGTGTTGCAAAAGAATTGAATTGTAGAGTAATATTTGATCCTGCTTGTTGCACTTTTCAGGACTTGCTGACGGGAAAGACGATTGGTGAAGGCTATGAGGAAAGTGGAGTCTATTATCTACATCAAACAGTTGGATCTGTTCATTCAACAGTTGAGTCCTCCTCTAATCTGCTACTTTGGCATCATCGTCTTAGTCATCTCCCGTTGCTTAAATTGCGTAGAGTTATTCCTCATATCTAGTCGTCCACTAATCTGCTGTGTGAAGCATGGGAAGTATCATAGGAATTCATTTCCGTCCAGTCAGAGTCCTTCAAGTCAAAATCTGTTTGATCTTCTTCATGTTGATGTTTGGGTCCAAGTAGAATTTCTAGTTGTTCTAAGTGTTGTTATTATTTAGTCATTGTAGATGATTTTTCCAAATTATCCTGGGTATTCTTGTTAAAAGATAAGGTTGAAACCCCATTATTCTCAAATCCTTGATTATTGAAATAAAAAATCAGTTTAATTCTTGTGTCAAAGTTGTTCGCACTGACAATGCTCTTGAATTCAAATCTTCTAAATTGTTACAATTTTACAAAAATCTTGGAATCCAATCTCAGTCTACTTGTCCACATACCTCACAACAGAATGGTGTAGCGGAGCGTAGACATAGACAAATTCTAAATGTTGCTCGTTGTCTCATGATCCAGTCTAACATGTTTGCATCTTACTAGGGAGATGCGGTTCTAACTGCGAGATACCTAATAAACAGTATGCCTTCATCTTTTGTGGGAAACCATATTCCCATTCAAATTCTTAGGTCGGAAGCTCCTCTTTTCCCTATCGCCCCAAAGGTGTTTGGTTGCATATGCTTTGTTCATAAACTCGGTCTCAACCGAGATAAATTGTTACCCCAATCTATAAAATGTGGTTTTGTTGGGTATCCCAAGCACCAAAAAGGATATCATTGTTATGATCCCATATCCCAGAGAGAGTATGTCAGTGCGGATGTTTCCTTTTTTGAGTCTATCCCATATTTTTTTAGTACTTCAAGATTTCATGTCAGTCAAGGTGATTCCCTTCTTCTTCCTGTTCCTCACTTTCCATTAGAGTCTGTCTGCCTTGAGCCTCTTGTTCCAAGTCCGACTTCATCTCGCTACAAAAATTCTCCTATGGTGTACACCCATCGAGCTCCACCCAACTCTATGCCTTCGCCATCAGCTTCTCCAGAGGTGAGTGTTCCTGACCCTACTAACGAGCCTATTGGTGATGGTCATTTACCTATTGCTCTTCGGAAAGGAAAAAGGCAGTGTACACTACACCCTATTTCTCAGTTTGTCTCTAAGGCCAGATTTGGTTTTAATATGAAGAATTTTGTATTAGAATTATCCATTGCATCAGTTCCTCTCAATTATCATCAAGCCCTTCTGGACCCCGAATGGGCGAATGCCATGCAAGATGAAATGGATGCCCTTCTTTCTCAGAAAACGTGGGACTTAGTCGATCCTCCACATGAGGCTGATATTGTTGGTTGTAAATGAGTCTATACTATTAAGTATTGTGATAAACGATGAGAGAGGAGAGAGAGACTATGATGGCTGCACAAGAAAACCCCAATAGGGTCTGCGGTTTTTGCTTCACATTAAGTATGCACAGGTACAGAGATTAGGGTACGAAAATACCCATTATATAATATACTAAAATTACAACATGCCATTAATGAGCATGTGTTTTAATAAATAAAACAAATTGGGTTTGGATCCTGAGATCCAGACCCAATCGTGAATGATGATGTCTTTTCACCCTCCCTCAAGTTGTACATGGTTTTGAACCATGAACAACTTGCCTTTTAATATCCAAAATTTGTCCTTGATAAGTCCTTTTGTAAACAAGTCAACAACTTGATCAATAGTCCGAACGTATTCTGGTTCAATTTCCTTTTCTTCGACCTTCTGTCTTACAAAATGTTGATCAATTTCAATATGCTTGGCACGACTGTGGTAGATAGGATTGAATGACATATTGATAGCACTTTGATTGTCACACAAGAGAACGCTTTTAGAAATCGATTCTCCTACTTCCGTCAACAGGTGTCTGATCCATGTTACTTCGGTTGTAGCAGCTGCCATTGATCTATATTCAGCTTTTGTGCTTGACTACTGCTTTAGGAGACAAGATTTAGGTCAATAAAAACACAGTATCCTGAGACTGACCTACGTTCATCTGGATCTCATGCCCAATCTGCATTTGTGTAAGTAAGAAGTTCATGCATGTGATGGCCATGCATACGCTTTCTGTACAGAAGACCAACTCCATTAGTTTCCTTCAAATATCGAAGAATGCGTTTAACAACTTCCATATGCCCAATATGTGGTTCATGCATGAACTGAGATACATGATTGACAGAATAGACAATGTCAGGCCGAGTGAAGGTAAGATATTGAAGCATTCCTACAATCCTGCGATATCCTGTAGGGTCCTCATACAAATCTCCATCTTGGGAACTGAGTTTCTGATGAAGTACATTGGGTGTGCTTAGAGGGTTGCAGTCTGTCATACCTGCCTTGCTAAGAACATCAACGGTATACTTATGTTGAGTAAGTGTCATGCCTTCAGAAGTTCTATCAACTTCTACTCTAAGAAAGTATCGCAGTTCAAGATCCTTCATCTTAAATCTATGGTTCAAAAGTTCTTTAACCTTTTCAATATGTTCAGTAGAGTTACCTGTAATGATAATGTCATCAACATATATCAATAACAGGATAACTATATCTTTGCATTTGAATATGAAAAGAGAATGGTCAAGAAGAGACCGAATGAAGCTATATTTTTCTACTTCAAGCGAAAAATTATCAAACCAAGATCGAGATGCCTGTTTCAGATCATATATAGCTCTCTTTAACCTGCACACGTATTCTTTAGAGTTCCCTTCTGCATACCCAGTGGGTTGCTCCATGTATACTTCCTCCTTCAGAGTTCCATGTAGAAACACATTTTACACATCCAGTTGGTTGAGAGTCCACTAGTGATCAACAGCCAATGATAGTATGATGCGGATAGTGTCCATTTTCATGACCGGACTGAAAGTCTCATCATAGTCTTGTCCTTGCTCATGTGTGAAGCCTTTGGCAACCAACCGAGCCTTGTATTGCTCGATAGTACCATTTGGCTTATACTTTATCTTATACACCCACTTTGACCCAATCACATTTCGATTGTATGGTCTGAGAACAATATCCCAAGTGTCACATTCATGAAGAGCCTCCATTTCTTCGTTCATAGCTTCAATCCATCTCTTAGAATTTATTGCTTGATAAAATGTTGTAGGTTGATCTTCCTTGCCCCAAGAGGCTAAGAAGAGTTGAAAATCCATCGTGAAGTTCTCATAACTAACCCACCTATCAATTGGATGTCGAGATCGAGTAGACCTTATGTGAACAGGTGATTAAATGGAAACAAAAGGAGAATTCTGCTCCTGATTAGAGCTGAGAGGTATTTCCTTCTCACGTTGAGAGTAAACAATGCCTTTATACCTTTCGGGGGCCGATAATGGCTCAGAAATCACACTTTCCTGAGTTCGTTGCTCAACAGTAAATACGTTTTCCTCATCGCTTTGATTACATTCAGAAGAGCAAACATCATCAATACTAGAAAAGAGATCTGAGTTCAACCAAGGGTGATAAACTTCAATTTCAGGAAAAGTGGTAGCATTATGATCAAAATTTGATTCATCAAACACAATATTTCTGGATATTTTAATGTGCTTGCTCACGGAATCATAGCATTTGTAGCCTTTGTAATCATCAGCGTACCCAACAAATCTACACTTTAAGGCCTTATCCTGAAACTTGTGCCACATTGAACTGTCAATATGAACATAACATACACACCCGAATACACGCAAATCATGATAATTTGGATGCACACTATGCAAAGAGAAATAGGGTGATTTGTTTTCCAAGATGTTCATGAGCAATCGATTTATGACATAGATTGTTTCCAAGATGTCCATAAGGTAACTGGAAGATTACTATCATGCATCATGTTCATTGCACTCTCGACAATATGGCGATGCTTCCGTTCAACAATCACATTCTGTTGAGGTGTATGAGGGCAAGACACCTGCCTACTTATCACATTTGTCTGAAGGAAACTAATAAAGTCATTTGAATAGAATTCACCTCCTCCATCACATTGAAAACAAATGATATTCTCAGAGAATTGATTTTGAACAAATGAATGAAAGTTTCGAAATAACCTGAAGGTTTCAAATTTATTTTTCATAAATAAGATCCATGTATATCGAGAATAGCTATCAACAACGATGAGATAATATCTAGTGCCAAACATGGAAGGAACTGGAGCCGGACCCCAAACATCAGAACATATAATCTCAAATGGTCTTGAAGCTCTTTTATTAATGGAACGAAAATGAAGAACATGACTCTTACACTGAAAACAACTAGAACAATTTTTATTGTCGACACTTAAATTTAGACTTGACTTGGGAATAAGACTACTTGAAACAAACTTATCAATAAAACGACTACTACAATAACCCAGACGACAATGCCAAACATTTGGCTCAATACATTCAGAAAGATTAAAAACACTATCAGGAGGAACTCAAGATGATGTGAGCTTCAAGATCGAATCAACAGGCTAAACACAAGAGGAAGGATTCTCTTAGAACACATACATATTCTCTTGTCGTTTTCCTTCAGCGAATGTTTTCCTCGTATGAAGGTCCTTAACACAAACAGAAAAAAGAGTAAACTCAACTGAAGCATTAATGTCATCTACAAGCTTAGAGACAAAAACAATATTTTTCTTGATACTAGGAGCATGAATGACATTTGAAAGAGTAAGAGAAGAGTTGGACATAGGAATTACAGAATTTCCAATGTGCGAAATATGGTGGTGAGACCCATCTCCAGTCACTATATTGTTTCTACCAACATAAGGAACAAGATTTAGGAGCTTACCAGCATCACCAGTGACATGAGTGGTTGCACCAGAATCAACATACCAAGTGCCTTGATCATTCTGTTTGATATTTAATTCAGCCAAGGCAGATAATAACAGTTCTTTGACTTTTCCACTATTCTTCAATGTATTTGTTCATTTTCTTGTCTCTAATTGCTTTCCTCTATTTTGCGGGTTAAACCAGCAATTTGCTTTTATGTGCCTCCTTTTGTTGCAGAGAAAGCAGGTAGGTATTGTCCTTTGCCTTGGCAGATTAGGAGGCATATTGGGAGTAGGTAATATTCCACGAGCTCCTTGTCCATTCCTCTCTTGACCTCCCCTTTCTCGAGATTCATACCTGTCACGTCCTCGACCATAGGTAACTCCTGTGGCAAAAACGTCGTGAGCTCCAATGGGATTGTGATTATTTTAATAGAATCCTTTCAAAGTCATCTCATATTATAAGAGCTTAGCACGAAGATCTTCAAATGTAGGTAAGTCTGACAAACACAGCAAGGAAGTAACCATCATATGATAATCGGGTCCCAGCCCGCTCAAAGTTTGTTGCACCATATCTTTGTCACTAACCGCGCAACCCACGATGGCCAACTGATCTGTAATAGTTTTCATTTTGTTTAAGTAGTCTATGACAGTCATGGAGTCGTTTCTCAACATTTGAAACTCTTTCTTTAAAAATAAAACTCTAGCCTGAGAAACTTGAGAATACGTCTAAACAAGACGATGCCATAACTGCATAGTTGTGCAGTCATCTAGGATTGCCACAAGCACCTCCTGTGACAGGGTGGAAGTGATGTAGGCAACCAAAGCTTGATCTCACTTCATCCAGGATATATATTCTGGATTTCTGACAAAAGTAACGGAAGTGTCACCCTCCCCAGTCTTGCCATCTTGTGATATGAAGGAACAGAAACAAAGTCATTTAGATGTCCAGAAAGATCCTGACTTCTTATGAATGAGATGATTTGTCTTTTTCAGGTGAGAAAATTGGAGTTGTTCAGTTTTTCAAATACAAGTTGGCTAAGAAAGTTGGAAGAAAGGCCAGATTGAGAAGAAGAAAAAGAATCCATAGGCGATTGAAGGCGAAAGCAAGATAGAATTAGAAACAAGGTTGAAGTAGAACAAGGGAAGTAAAGGCAAGAACCAATACATAATTTCAGAGAACTCGGCTGCCCGACCTTTTTTTTTTTACAGCAGACCCAAGACAAAAACCGAGGTTACGCAGCAAACTGATCTGAATAAAGATCAGTCAATGAAACGTAAAACAGAAACATGTTATTTGGATGTAATGTGTTTTTCGTTTCGAAAAATGCAAAGAAGAATAAAAGAAAGGAAATCCGAAAAGAAAAAAGGAATCTGATATTTTACTCAGATATGAATCTGACCTTACTTTTCTGAAGAAAATGAGGAACTTATGAAATCACGCAAAAGATTTGTTCTTGCGTGATCATATAAAATCACATCAAATAGTGTGAAAAAAAGAAAATGCAAATGGACGTGAGATGTAGATTTTAGAATAAGGAGGATAACGATTAGATGTGAAAACAGAGAGATTAGATGCAGATTTCAGAAATAGGAAAAATAGAATATGTTGACTGGAAAGAGATATTCTGCAGTTGGCTGAGAGATTCAGAAAGAATAAGAAAAAGAATACCTTGGAAGAAGACGTTGGAGAGGATCAATGCTTTGATACCATGTGAGAAAACAACGAGAGAGGAGAGAGAGGCTCTGATGGCTGCGGAAGAAAACCCTAATAGGGTCTACGTTTTTTGCTTCACATTAAGTATGCACAGGTACAGTGATTAGGGTACAAAAATACCCATTACATAATATGCTAAAATTACAACATGCCATTAATGAGCATGTGTTTTAATAAATAAAACGAATTGGGTCTGGATAATGACAATGTCTTTTCAAGTATAACTCAGATGGATCGATTGAAAGGTTTAAAGCCCGCCTGGTTGCTAAAGCCCGCCTGGAGTGAACTTCTTTGAAACATTCTCTCTTGTTGCTCGTCTTGGGACCATTCATCTTGTTTTGTCAGTTGCAGTGCACCATGATTGGTATCTACGTCAGCTTGATGTGAAAAATGTCTTTCTGTATGGAGACTTGGAGGAGACAGTTTACATGCAACAACCTCTAAGGTTTGAAGTTCAGGGAGAGTGTTAGAAGGTATACAAGTTGAACAAGGCAATCTATGGTCTCAAACAGAGTCCCCGTGCATGGTTCTCCAAGTTGGTTGAGGTCAAGTCAGCATTTGGGTTTGTCTGATCTGCCTCAGACCACTCTCTTTTTATTAAAAAGACTTGTGTAGGAATTGTGGTTATGATAGTATATGTTGATGACATTATAGTCACAGGAAGCAGTAATAAAGACATCTCTGAGACCAAGTCCCACCTTCAAAAACACTTTGTGACTAAAGATCTGGGACCACTGAGATATTTCTTGGGCATAAAGGTTGCAAGGAGTAAAGAAGGATTGGTTTTGTCACAGCGGAAATATGTCTTGGACCTGCTAAAGGAGACAGGGATGTTAGGTACCAAACCTTTGATGAAAAATCAAAGTATGTGGACAATAGTCGTTATCGCTCCTTAGTTGGCAAGCTATTATATGTGACTGTAACCAGACCCGACATATCTTTAGCCATGAGCAAGATAAGTCAATTTATGGACAAACATACAAAGGCTCACTGGGAGGCTGCGATGATGATTCTCAAATATCTAACGCTATCCCCTGGTAAAGGACTATGGTTTAGACAAAAACCCTAGGACTATGGTTTAGACAAAAACCCTCTCTAGATGTTACTGCTTACTAAGATGCAGATTATGCAGGGTCGGTTGTTGATAGAAAGTCGACAACTGGATTCTGTGTGTTTGTTGGAGGAAATCTGGTTACTTGCAGAAGTAAGAAACAAACTGTTGTTGCCAGATCGAGTGCTGAGTCAGAGTATCGAGCTATGGCTCAGACCGCTGCAGAGATGATATGGGTTAAATCTGTGTTGACTAATCTCCAAGTGAAAGTCTCATTACCTATGGACATGATATGTGATAATAGAGCTGCTACTTATATTGCTAATAACCCAGTGTTTCATGAAAGGACAAAGCATATTGAGGTGGATTGTCACTATGTACGTGACCTGGTACAAACTGGGCACATTTGTACCAAGCACATATCTTCAGAAAACCAAATTGCTGATGTCTTTACAAAACCCTTGGCTAGTTCAAATTTTTCAAAGTGTTGTGACAAGCTGAACATTATTAATATATATGCTCCAGCTTGAGGGGGAGTGTTAAGACGCAGTCACCGTAGCATCAAGGGTAGTTTAGTAATTTTTTATTATAGCAAAGGGTATTATTGTACATGCTTTATTTTCTGTCTAATCTCTCAATTTAAGTGAGATTAGACCTAAATGAGACTTTAACGATTTTTCCTCTCTCTCTCTCTATGGTTTTCTCAAAACCCTAGCCGACTGCAACAATATAAAAGAAAATCACATAAATAGTGATAAACGGAACATTGAAATTTCTAAATGATGAATTTTTTTTAGAAACTGATACTCCCATCATCATAATGGTACTATCAGACATGCACGACATGTTAGTACTACGATGATTGAATGAGAGGTTTATGGTAACCTCATAGCGTAAAAATGCACAATGATGAAAAGAAAATCACATAAATGGTGATCATCGCATTCACAGGTAAGATGCTCGATTTAGTTTGAAAGACCAGAGCATGTAGAATGGGTCGTTAGTTAAAATAGAACCTGACATACCCATTCGTTTCTTGGTTCCGTCAAGGGAGAGGATTGGATGGTACAAAACTCTGATGGACAGGTTGTTGTTAACTACGCTCCTTGAGTAACAATTAACTCAGTGTCCCCGATCATCGGAGTTAGGGGACATGACTACCAAAAATTATCCTAGGTGATAGGTCTCGTGGACTTCTGTAGAAGTTGGATGCATTCCTTGCCATGAATGCCTCTGGGGAATTCTCTCTCGATCATTGGTCGTCCCTTTTTTAATAGACTCAACTAGCTGTCTGAAGTATCAAAATACAGAAAATAACAAACCCCCATGTAGTCTTAGTTGTTTCTACGTTTCTCCTGCGCGTACCCTCAGGATAGTTAATATCGAAACAAAGTTATTATGTTCATTTTTCTTATTTTGACTTCGAAAGGAACAACGTATATATTAGTTTTGTTCTGAATTTTGTTATCTATGCACCTACCAGATTTTTATCAATCTGACTCGTTTCATGGGTACAAATAATGATTAGGTCAGAATGGCAAGCGATGGCACAATGACGTGATGATATCAAGATGAGACTCTTTCACTGACGTTTCGCTCTTGAGGACATTTTTATAATTTGGTATAAGGGTTTCTTTGAAATTTCACTTTTCATATAAACTTTAAAACCTTGTTTTAAATCTATTTGGTTTCAATGAATATACAGAGTTACAAATTCGTTGTGTAAAGGAAGGTTCGCCTTTAGTGCGCCCAAGGTCCGTTGACTTGTCATTTCAAACACCATTTTCCGCTGAACTGCTATTTTAAACTCTGAAAAAGGAATGATTACAAAGCTTTCAAAAAATTTTAAAAAAGTTACAAGTCCAGTATTTTGGGGGCGTTACATTATCCTCGCACAAAAACATCAGTTATTAAGCAAAAAAAAGTTCATAGCCCATTTTGTCCCATTAACAAATGAGATATTCAGAATCCCTAGTTTTCTCTAAAGCTGAACTCCCCTACAATGCCTTCAAACTGTCTCACCCAAGCAGATAAAGGAAATGCCTATTAAGAAGTATGGATGGTTGACATATTTCCAGCTTTCAAAGAATGTGGTTGCCGGAGCAACTAAAGCACATAAAGGTTCTCCTCCATGTTCAGTTTTTCAGTGGACACCAGTGAAAAAAACGGATTAGTCCAGGTAAGAAACCATCTTTGGTGCATAGAAGGGTTAAATACTCAAAAAAGCATCAAAGAGACATACATGGATTCTTTTGAGTAGCATTTTTTAATGGTCCACAATCCAAAAGACTGACTCACAGTTCATCCTCAATCTGGCATGCAGTTCCTCAAGCAAGGAAAAAGTTTGGTATCTTCAAGAAGGTTTCCTTCCTCCAGAAAAAACACCTTTTACCAAGCCAGGTGTCATTACAAATTGAAGAAGCTCCACAATCCACATCATGGTTGTAAGTACTAAGTAGCATATCGTTATCCCGTATCGGTCAGGCACAAAGTTAGATACGTATCGTAAAAAAATCATAATTTAAAAAAAAAATAAATTAAAAATCAAAAAATAAAAAAAAATAGCAATTTAAAAAAAATCATAACACATGAAACAATGATGAATTGCACAAAATACAACAAAAAAATCACATATGAAGCATTTATGTCTCTATGAGCTACATAAGATATCATCAAACATCAACTAATATAGATAATATTGCATAAATATATAACAAGAACAATGCAAAATATTAAATATCTTGCAATTAAGAACATGCCACAAGACTGAAACTTTCATATTGCATAAAAAAAAAAAATTTAGGGTGCGTGGGTTCAACTACATGAGAAATCCGCAAAATCCCTCTCCCTTGTGCACAAATCAGCACCTAAATCACTCTCGTGCCTCTTAGGGTGTGTGGGTTCTCCTCTAAAGGTCACTACACAAATGAAAAAATAGAACCTAGGGAGGTCTTTAAAACCCAAAATTACAAAGTCGAGTTTCGACCCTTTTAGGTGCGTCAGACACATATTGTACAATACACCGTGTATCATACGATATTGTATGATACGGGTTGCAACTTGCAACGTACGTTACAACCGATACGGATACGATATACAATCTCGTATCAAGTTAGGTTATAATTATGTATTATATCGTATGATAAGGTACAATACTTACAACATTGATCAACATAGCAGAAATTTGTTTTGCACATAATGGCTAAATATAATATAACATGGGTGTCAGGTACGACTCATGTTAAGCTTCACTAGGAGAACAAATAATAAACAATAAGTTGAAAAAATAGCAGTGGAATAATTTCAAAGCTAATTCTAGAACTGAAGATAGGTTTTAGTGAGCTGTACCAAGAAGAATCTAAAAATGCAATAAAGTAGTGTAAATTATTCTTTTGAAACATTCCAGATAATGTGTTCTGCAAATTTTCTATATTTTCAATCTTTTGAATGCTATCAAACAGATTTTCAAAACATTGTTTAGTCATGAACTTTAGATTTTCTATTCGTATTTTCAAATATTTTGAATGCTATCAAACAAAAACTCAGAACATTATCCAGCCATGAGATTTAGATCTTTATCTAATGTTGTTCTTCCTCTGACCACTAAAACCACAGTTAGTCTCCGTAAGTTCAGCCAGATATCACCCGTTGACATGAATTTAATATAGAGGACCCAATCAAGAATATTGACTTTGACATGCTCCTCTACAGCCAAACCTCAGCACCGTTCAAATATAAATTTCCCATGAATGAATGCTTGAAAAATGGATCCAAACAGCATGACTACACCATCTAAGATTTCAAAATGGTACCTGCGACCAAAGCATGACACCAGCCAAGAATGCTAGAGTATGAAGTATCTCGTTCTCAGGATTCAAGCCTACGAATACTAAAAGATCTGCTGATTTCTGCAACCGAAAAAATCAAGGAGTTCAAAAGCTAACCCAAACAAAAATGAGCAAAGTAACTGCATACAAATCCACAAACACATACCTTCCAACACCACGGCAGTGCACCAAAGTACAAGATGGCTGAGTCCAACGCAATTGTAAAAGCTTCATGAACAAAGTGGAAGCAGCTGAAGCATGATACACAGATAAAAATGAGCCCCATACAACCATTACTGTATATCTGGCCTAGCCTAAAGACTGCAACGAATGCAATTAGAATGTTCTGGCAACACTAATCACATTTGGTGTTAAGTTGAATAGGAAAACAGGATATCTAAGCAAGCCCCCATGAACTAGGGGTGCCAATGCCATAGTAAATAAGAGTGAGAACAGGCATACCTCTTATCCAGGCTATAGGCACGAGATTTCTTAAATTTTTCTGGACTGACCACCCCTACTAAAGGTTTAGGAAGGGTAGGCAACTTCAGGGCTGCATGTTGTCTCATGTCCAAATATGTCTCAAAAATGTACATTAAGATCATAAAACCTGCAGCAATTGAAAGATATTAGAAGCAAAGATTATGGTACCTGTATTCTAGCTATGATACTAAAAGCTGCCCAAAAACTACTGCAAAATCAAACTTACTGTGAACTAAAAAATTGAAAATGAACAACCAAGGATCTATAGTCCAGTCCTTATTAACTGGCATGTTCACTCAACTATTTGATAACCGAGACTGCAGAATACTTAAGAATGCAGCATAGAGAACCCACAACCACATTCAGCACATGAACAGCTACTTCAGACCACCTCTGTTTCTAGCATCACTATTTTCAATCATTCCTAATCCTTACATGTTTAATAGAGTGACCTTGGAAATCACGATAAATCAATAAGATAAGTTTTGAGGAAAAAAATAACATATCTAGACACAAAGATCACGTGACATTGATATCATTAATGCTCCCCTACTAGAAAGCAGCAATCATGATATTGGATGAAGTGATTACTGGTGGTACCTAACAAAATAGAAATTAATGTCTGTATTCATAAGTAGATTCCCTTTGCAATAGAGCGGTGACAATTTTCCCAGCTTAGTAGCTTACCCTAAACATAATTAGCTTCTTAGTTCTCTTCGAACATAAAGTTATCTACACCTGTCACAGGAAAGTAACTTCACTAAGAAGGAGCTGACTTTTTCAATTTGAGTCAAAGAGCATTTTTTTTATTGCTGGCATTGATACCCCTGCAAGAAGATTATACTCAGGTTTAGGTCCGCCTTTATTGGTGACTAAGAGAGTTGCTACCAACAAGTGAGGAATTAGCACTACCATCCATTTCCCAAAGCCAAAAATTACCTAAGAACTGTGTGGAAATATTGATCAAACAAGGACCAAAACCAACAAACAACATGGAGAATGTATTGAAACCCAATAAGCAGCAGTGTAGTCCTTCTGCAAATTGCTTTGATTGTGTGCTTAGGTGTGCTCCGGCTTTAAACCTAATTCTGATTAGACCTCAATCTTCTTCAACATGAATGCTTAACTTGCTGGAACCATTGTTTATGTAAGAAAATCATACTTCTAGTCCAATTAGGCAATTAGTAAAGAAAAAATATTTTTAATTGTTTCCTTTATAAAGATTTTGTCTTATATTTCTACAGGGATTCAATCTTGAAACTTTTGTAACTGACCTGATGGAGTGACTGTGATATTGCATGGGAAGTGCAAGGTGCAGCTTATTGGGGCATTTCCATAAATCAGGTCTAGCTGAAAAACGATTAATGACTATGGCATTCACTAGTTACAAACTTACAATTGAAAAACACGAGATGACATTTTCAAATGTCAACAAAATTGAAGGGCATTTTCATCAATAATGATGGCTCCAACATAAATTGAAATGGTTTCCCTTCATTAGTAAACAGGTCAGATTAGATTTTTCATGTAAATGAATTCAGATACTAATCGGTCTCTGATTTGAATCCCAAGGTAAATGTATCAAGTGAATCCAAATCCGGTTAATAATTAGATGCTGCCATTTTTAGTGTTTACCAAAGCCAACTAACGGATCCAACCCAAATCTGGTAGCCAGACATTCTAGTGAGGAGGTCTTTTAGTCAATCTTTCTTGTGCATGAATAACATCTACTTAACTCAATTGCACCCTTGGCATCGCTTATTGTATTTTTCAAATTGGCACCTAATATCCAAGCATTTAAAATTTTGAAAAACACAATCTTTGTTATGGTTAATCCTATTTGTACATTTCACCTTAATCTACAGCAAATTCATGAAAATGTCTTCTTTTGCTGTAAAGGCCTAACCCCCCGCAACGAGATCCCCGCCTCATTGCCTGTTCTCCCACACATGTGCCATCACATGTTTGGATGGTTTTGGCATCATAACTTAGGACAAGCAAATTATCCGAAAGAACCAAACATAAGCTAGTTTTGTGGCGAGTCGAACCAAGCTCGATCTACTGATGATTTTTCAATTTGTGGTGAGTAGAGCCAAGCTCGAGCTCATGATGCCATGCTCAAGCTAGCTCATTTACAAAAACAAGACATAATTTAGTTTTGGTTTATATATATATATATATATATATATATATATATATATATATATATATATATATATATATATATATATATATATATGTGTGTGTGTGTGTGTGTGTGTGTGTGTGTGTGTGTGCAGAGAGAGAGAGAGAGAGAGAGAGAGAGAGAGTGCTTGCAGAGCCCCTCTATAAGTTTTCTGGCTCCGCTGGTTAAGCTATGCTTGAGTAAAACGATAAGAAGGAAGTAGATAATGATACAGCCACAGCCCACGGCACAGTGTTGATGACTATAAGTGGAATATGACATGTTAGGTAGAAGGAAGATGGCAGTCTTGGCAGACTGTTTGGAGTAAGAAACAGTTGAGGTTTTAATAGTTCCACTTCAGTGATAGTCAAAACCTTCCATAATCCTCGAAAAAGGGATATATCTAGATCACAGTTCCGCCAGTCAGATGGAATGTTCCAGTGGGTCAATCAATCCCAGTTCCAAACTGCCTGGATTACAGCCAGAGCCACTTGGCCATAACGTAATAGTTCTTTCCTGCACTCACTGCAGTTCTATGATTCTATCAATGTATGCTCTGATATCCTTAAGCGCGCAAAAGAACAACTATAACTCGTTTATAGAACTTCTTCCGCAAAGCAAGTTGATGCCTTCCGAGCAACAGCAACCACATCATCTCACAACCATCACACCAAGAAGCTAATATAACTATAACCAACATTCGTTCGTAATACACAAGGAATTAAACAATTTCTCAATGAAATCTAGCATCAGAACACAAAAACACCTAGTTCAACGCAAATCTGTCATTTTTATATAAAACTAGTACATCCATATCTCCAAGGTCTAGCAGAACAACATCCTCTTCTCCGAGCCAATCTCATACACAATTCAAGAAACAAATAAGCAAAAACTCAAGGAAACAACAACAGCAACAATCACACATCAAAGGCACCATCATCAGAGCGACGCTCTCGCCACTAAGAGAGCAAATTAGCATCTAAACTTCCATTCAACACCATAGAAACGCAAAACTATGCAAACACAAGACCGATAATCATCCAAGAAACAACAAGAAGATGCAAGCGAACGCCGATCGAAAAACGTTCCAAGGAAATAAAGAAAGTAAGCGACAATTTATGGGAAAAAAGAGATGATGAGAAGGCAGAGAAAGGCGTACCTAGAACGGCTTCCATGTAAGGAAACGCCATCCTTTTATGAAATCGGAAGTTGACGGTCAGAGAGAGAGAGAGAGAGAGGGAAAGAGGTTTCCGTCTGTGGATCAAAGGAAGGGGGAGAGGGAGAGAATTCCCCGCTCCAGGCCTGAAATTTCCCGCGATCAGAGTGAAATCCAAACTTAGTAGCGAAGGCTCCGGTGTTCCAATTTAAGGCAAAGAGCCACGCGGTCTTCCGCGTCAATGCCATTTTGTCAAGGCGTACGAAAAAATTCCATTGTCAAAGGAAAAACTTACGATAAATTGAAGTTTTTCATTAAAATAACGATTCAGTGAATCAGGTTATATATATATATATATATGAATGAAAACCTAACCACTAAAAAGCATGCCAAAACTACTCAATCCAAAAAAAATTGTGTTTTTTTCAAACTTCTGACTGTACAGATAGATTTATCAAAAATAGACACTTGGATCATGAATTTGGATAGAAAAAACGGTATTTAGAGCCTCAAAGATTTATGAAAATTGAAAGTCATTAATTTTTTAAACTTATAAAAAACTATACATGCATCATGCATCATAATCAAATGCTCCAACAACTAATTCCTATAAAAACAAGCATATAGAACACATCTTTATGGTCATGTATATATATATATATATATATATATATATATATATATATATATATATATATATATATATATATATATATATATATATATATATATATATATATATATATATATATATATATATATATAAGAAAAGGTGATTGTCCGATCAAAAGAAGGTTAAAATATGTATTGGATTTTTATAATTTGTTTAGTAAACATGTTTTAGATTACGATTTTTCAATGTTTGTTTTTTAAAACGCCAAAATTTAATAGCCCACAATACTTTGTAATGTAAAATTGTAAATATATTGTGAGCTATTGATTTTTCAAGGCTTCAAAACATGTATAGATGTAAAATTTTCATGTAAGTCTCCTTTGGTTGAAACGCATTTAAGTAGACTCCCAGTTCTGTTAATCTCCTTTGCCAATTATTGAATCAGGATACTAAACCTAATCCCCTCAAATTGAAATGGATGGCAGAGTGCTGGTGGCAAGCAGTTATATGAAAATGATGCTTTACCCATAGTCACAAATGTCGGTATAGACTATATCTTGGTGAGGCTATTTTTTGCGATATTATAGGTTTGGTGATAAATCTTGAGAAAATATCAAGGTTTAAAAAATATAAAAAATAAGTATAAAATATTATGTTTAGAAAAAACTATAAACAATAAAAAATAAGTAAAATTAATTGAAAATATAAAAATAAATAAAAACAATAAAACTAATTGATAATATCACGGTAATATTACAATAATGTCAAGATATTCTCATGATAATATCATGATATTTTCAAAATATCATGGTATTTTACTTATATTATTGTTTGCTGGATTTATAATGATAATATTATGATATTTTCAAAATATCACTGATGTATGTGACTAGGGATGGCAGTGGACTGAGAGGGAAATGGGGCCCCACCCTACCCTCAATCCTTCTAATGTGACTATGGTTTTACCCATGAATGCTTCTTCAGCTATTGAAAAAAATGGTATGGATGATGTTGAGGAATTATATTGTACATCATGTACACACACATGGGATATAATTTGGTATCTTCTTAGGTAACTAAACCCCTAATTGAAACTCTTATGAGGAGGTTGTTTAGACTAATATGACATCATATGATTGAACATGATTAAAATAGTAAGAATCCACCCTTGGATAATATTTTTTTATGCAAAAATATGTTTTTTTGATGTTTAAAAATTTGGTATAATTTAGACCATTGATTTTTCAACCCCCTAAAAATCTGGTTTATACATGAGAAAACATGATCCAAAGGTTAGTTTCTACTAAACTTAATAGGTAAATCACATTTGAAGGGTTAGCCCTGCCAAAAACTGAAAAAAAAAATTATTACAAATTTTCATTAAGGGTTTTCTTACCCACTAAGATAGCAAACATTACCCTTATGAGAGAGAGAGAGAGTGATTAGTGTAGGCGTGCATGCCCTAGATGCACATGCATTAGACCTAAAAAGATCAGGTGCAATATGATTGCACAAATATTTTTGCATTAAGCACCTGATCACCCTTCATCTTGGGGACAAGGCCTGACAGTTGTGGAGCCCAAGGCTTGATGGAGGGCAATCAGGTGCTTAATGCACAATTTTTGTGCCATGTGATTGCACCCGATCCGGACTCTCATTAGACACTTTCACCAATCTGACCACAACCATGTGTCTGACATATCCATTGGCTGGGAGCTGACCCATTTTGTTGCTTTTTTTGGATTTATAACTTGAAATCATGCTCGATACTATGTGAATTGAGGCTTTATTGTGATACAATTGTACCACCCATTGGCTAGGTCCAACTCTCACTTAAATATAGAATCACATGTTTTTTTATTCAGAACTCATGAACTCACATACATTTATTTGCAAATTTTTGGTGAAACTGAAACCACTAAAATCTTAAATATTGTACTTTTTTGCATATATATTAATATTTTGCATAAATATATTTGTTAAACGCCTTTCACATATACGTCACCAAATTGCATAAAATTATGTGTGAAACTTCACTTAAAGGGAAACAATAAAATTGCAAATATCCTACTTAAGTATTTATAATTTTTTTATTATATGCTATTTTTCTTAATATTTACGAATTTGTCACCTTATATTGCAATTATCATACTTAAATGCTTACAAAATTATGATAAATATACTATATTTCTTATTTTTATTAATTTGTCAGATCATATATAAACCTATTGTGGTCCCCAACCAGCTTATTTTTTCATAATCTAAGGCTTTTTTATCTTTTGTCCCAACCAATGGTCCCCAACCTGCTTATCTTCTGATAACTATTCATAGAAGGCACTTCATCACTATTGAACCATTGAGGGTGTATTTTTTTCGGTAAGTACAATGTTCACTTTTGTTAACGACTGAATCAAACAGTTTTCCTTTTGTCTTTTTTTAATAAAATATTTTTTTAATATTTTTTGGTAAACACAATGTTCTATTTTTTTTGAAATGCTTTTTGAAACACAAATAATTTATTTATTTTTTGTAATGCTTGTTCAATATTCCTTGTGTTGTTATTGTAGGAAAATTTTAATATGTTTATTAATACAATATGACCAATAAAAAAATATTGTGTCGAAGGGGTCCATACCCACATCATCTTCTATTGTTGTAGCATAACAAAAAAAGCCAATGAAGAACTATGAATTAGATCATTCTGGTAATTGGAAGCATGACATAGTATGCAGAAGTGGGTAGAGAGGGAATCACATCCAAAGGAAAAAATGTGGGTGTCTGATATTTTTCACAAAAAATGCACCCTCAATAATCATATACAATTGTGTTCAAACAATGAGCTGCAAAAAAAGCTGAATTATCGTATAAAGAATAGCTACAAATTTCAAAGTAACCCTTATCTAAGGCATCATATGCAGAAAAAGTTGAGTAGTTTGTTGGCACATTCTTGTCTCCCATCCTAGAAGCATCTAAGAAGGGGGAGGGTGACCCATTGACTGACATTGAGGTTGTTGTTAACCTCAATGCTCGAATAAATAAAGCTGGAGATGCAGTTACCTGTAGTGACAGTGATGAGAGGGCAGATAAGGTACCTGACCAAGGGGCTGAGGTTAATGTGGACCTTCCTCAGGAAGTGGATATAAGTGAGGGTCATATGGCTGGATCGTATGCGAACATGTTCGAGAGTCCGATGATGTTCTTCATGCAGAGGAAAAAGTGCAAACTTTGACGAAGAGGTCATAGTGGAGAAGAAGGTCTGGTACTCGGGGACATGTATTTTGTTCATTTGTGATTTGCAATAATCAGTTTCAAATTTACATTCAATCATTGATTAAATTGTGATATATATATATATATACATTCAATTATTGATTAGTTTAATGTTGCTACTATCCATGAATGCAATTGATTAGTTTGTCATATATGTGTGAAGCATGTAGAAATTTATTGAAATTGATTGATTTCAGTAAAATTAATTTGGATTGTAGGATTCTCAACCAATTGATTCAGAAGCGCCAATATCTTGCATGCACCAGTTTGACTAGAATCAAGCACACCAATGGTTTTTAATACTAACAAAGGAAGTAAAGGAGCTGTTAAATCGAATGTGTTTTCACAAATTTTTGGATATCACATCATAGAACATCAGTCACTCCCTCTTAGAGGCTATTGTGCAGTTTTGGAATTCAATAATCAACACATTCCAGTTTGGAGATCTTGAAATGACTATCACGTTGGAGGATGTAGCACGAATCACCGGACTAAAGTGCCATGGGAAGACCATTAGTCGACAACGGTGGAGAGATTTTAAGCACTTATGTGATATTTATTTGCAAGCAAATGATGATGTATATGAAGGCGATACGATCATGTTTTCATGGCTTAGAAGCTACCATGACCCCAGTAAGGCGAGGAGGATAAACGAGAAACTATTGTGTGTTGGAGAAAAGGGGAGTAGTAGGGTGGACAAGAAGGCAAGAGCATTCTTGATATTCTTCTTTGGCTCTTGCTTTTTCATCGACACTAGTAGAAAGTTTGTACATACATCGTACATCGAACTGTTGGAAAACCTGGACTGTGTCATTCAATATGCATGAAGAGCAGTCACACTTGCACACCTGTACGCAAGTTTGAGTAGCACAAGAAGCAAAAAAAAAAAAACTTGTTGGGATATTGATGCTATTAGAGGTATTTATTCTTTCATTGTACATAAACTTTTGATTTATAGTTATTCTTATAATACCTGCAATTTTTCGAGGCATTTTCTTGAATTTTACATTTTTACTTATTGTGTGATAAAATAAAAATTTTAAATTTTAGGTAAGTAATGTATTAGAGGGTTGGTAGGATTTAGAAAAAAAAATTAATGTGGGAAAAGAACTCCTACATGCCAGAGTCTAACAGATTTCAATTTTTTTTAGAAATAGTTTTCGAGAAATTTGAATTAGCCTTAAGGAATAAATTAAATTAAATAAATTATTCATATAAAAATTCAAAAATCTACAAATGGGATTTAATTAGGTGTAGACTTAACTTAAATTTCATTTATCAATATTTCATGTGAATTTACAATTTCATTTATGAAAGATTTCATTTGAATTTAAATTGAATTAAATTAGAATTTTATGAAATGGATTTCAAATAATTAGCCAAAATTTATAAAATGGTAGGAGTCTATAGTGGCTCATCCCATCCTATGTGGCATCCTAATTTAAACTTTAAAATATAATAAATAAAAACAACCTTTTAAAACAAGTGAAATTAAAACTTACCAAAAAAGAAAAAAAAACAAGCCAAACAAGTCAAAACTTTCCTTTTTTAAAAAAATAAGCCCATAACGGGGGAGCCAACTCTAGGATGTTCTAGAAAGGTCCAGCAAGAGCTGGACCAATTAAAGAAAGATGAAAGAAAGAAAAAAGGAAAGAAAGAAGAAAAAACAATGATAATAAAAAAAAAAAGTAGTCAACTTGCTTGCCAAGCAAGCAAGTTGAAAATATTTTAAAAATGAAAGGGAGGCCAACCCATGGGGGTCGACCTACCCCCTTCCTTATATAATTAATTACGTAATAATAATTATGCTATTATATGTATATAACATATATATCATATACTATGCTTAGAAAAAAAATAAGAAATAAAGAATTAAAAAAGAAAAGAAAATGGTAAGTAAAATACAATTGGATTTATAAACTAAGCCAAAATTAAATCAAGGGTTGAGATTAGCCCCAACCATTAACTTAATCTAAGGGCTATATAAAGGGAGGAGGGGCTCACACCCCCCTATTTTGTCTCTTTTATTTCCCCCCAAATTCTTTTCCTCTCCCAAGACCTTAGTGTTTCACACTTGGCTCAGCAAGGGAGGGTTCTACATGCATGAGAGGAGCCTTAGGAGGTTGTGTGCAAAGTCGTGGTTTGTGTGAAATGGCTGAATCGTGTGAAAAGATCAACTTAAGTGCGTATAAATGAATTTTGTCAAAAAGGTAGGGGGGATCTATGCTTTACTTGTAAAACAGAATTCGTGGCACAAATTTCATCAATTTTTCATAAGTATAGACCCTAAACCAAGCCTCCCATATGTGGTTTTGGCTTAAGACTATTGAAGTATGAAAATAGAATGGGTTTTCGAGAGAAAAGCCCTTTTGAAAATATATTTTTTTCAAAAATTGGTTTCTTAATAAATAAAAACGTAAATTTTCAAAATACTTAGGTCACACAATAACTTTTCTATAAATCTTGATTTGGGTTAGTAGAACATGTCATTACAGATGTTCTCTAAAATTTAAAGGATTTTCATTATCAAAATTCTTATATATTACGTATTTAGCTTTATCAGGTTTCTTAGAAAAAAATGGTAAATTTAGTAAAAAACATGAATTACTTAATTAACTCCATGCAAAATTTAATTATAGTTGGTAGAATATTTTCATGCTAATATTCTGTAATTATTGCATAATTTTTTTATTTTTATTCGTAAGAAAAATTCATAATTTACTTGTTCAAGTGTGTAATTTACCAAAATTATTTCTCAAGAATCATTCTATGTGTAAGACATGTCTGTTTTTCCAGCCAAATGATTGAGAAAAATAGATTTGTCCATTATAGATTATGTTAGGCTAGAATGGTATAATTTTTATAAATTTTTTGATTTAATTTATGCCAAAAAAATTCAAAGTTATGGATTCGGGTGACCCATTTTGGCCCTACCTGAATACATAAACCCGATATTACATATTTTCAGTCTGACACCCGATCGGTAAATCACTTGTATCTTCCTCTTTCGGAGAAATTTTGATGAACGATTTATTGCGTTGAAAAGTTAATAAAATTTTACACCTACTATAAATTTTTTGGCTTTGCTCATAGACTTACCATTGTTATGTAACAGTCAGAACATAAAAGTATAGGCTCGTAGTAAAACGTTCGTAACTTTCTCATACGAATGAATTTTTATGAACGGTTTGCAGCTTTGGAAAGCTGACAAAATTTCCTTTGATTTATTCAGCTCTGTTAACCAACTAAAAAGTTTTTTGTAAACTCTATAACAGTTGGAAAAAGTTGGATATTTCGTAAGTTTGGAATCGATCTAAGGACCGAAACCCAAACACTTGCGTATTTTTGTTTCATGGATGTGTGTACCATTACGAATAATATGAAGATTGTTTATATGTGGAAAAAGTTTGTTTATATGTAGGAAATGACGTGCTTATGCTGAGGCATGAATGCATGTTTAATTAATGAGATATGTTTGTCTAAGGGACTATGCGCTAAGAGACCGAAAGGTCCGACTTTTATAATTTAATGTAAATGTTTCAATATTATCCTTGCTATATATTTATGCATATTTTTGTGATGATGATGATGATGATGATATAATTGTGTGGATGCATGAAAGTTATGATTGTCTATCGCATTACTTATATACATGCACATGTGTTTGCAAAGCATGAGAATGAATGTGTTACTGGATGCTAAGTTCTAATGAATGCATCCATTACCCTAAAAGTGACATAATCCTCATGACGGATTCAATCATGATGTTACATGTAAGACATTAAATTAAATAAGTAAAACATACGATATTAAAGTAAAGGATTATAAGGAGAGGGCAAGCGGTACATCTGGATTCGTGGAACTCTATTTTGAGTATGAAAAGTTGCTCTTCTCCACCTACGAAGATAGGTAAACCCTCTTCAATAGTCTGTAGCATAGGGAAAAGAAACTCATGAGTGAAATTCTGTTGCATCGAGATTGAGGTGTTGGGAGTCTCTCTCGCTTTTGTCGGCCCTCACCCAGAACTGGTGAAAGGTGTCCGACAAGGCTAAAGTCACTCCTATATGAAAATACCGCCTGCGTCATGGCCCTGATCCAAGTGTCTGACTGTGTTTGTACCCATAGGGCTAAGAAGTGAAACTTAAATGTATGTGCATTAGTTAGGCATGACATGCTTCATCTAAGAAAGAACATATAATTAAAGATAAGAATTGGTGCATGCATATGAATGACTTCTATATTGGTAAGTACATGCATTTTTAACTGTTCAGACATTTTACCTGCTTGGTTGAAATGAATGATGCATATTTGTTTGTTTTTGCAATTGGTATGCTTACCTGAAATATTGAGATGCATGTTCAATTATTTAGAGTTAATTTGATTCATTATGAAAAGTTAGATGTAATTTATGCTTTAGTATTTCTGTTTTACTTGTTTAGTATATCCTTACTATATTGAGATAGTGTATGTCTGACCCCTTTGGTTTTAATGTTTTTCAGGAAGTGAGTAGGACATACATGAGATGGCAGGAGGTTGCGATAGGGATCGAGTCATATCTTTCTTACACCTTCGAAGTTTTGAGACTCTGATATTTTATTTTGGTTTATTTGTAATTGAATAATTATAATTAATTATAGATATTTTATTTATTTCATGAATGCTTAAATTATTTTAAATTCCATGGTTGTATGGTTATGTATGGATAAGAGAAGTAACATGCTAAGTTTTAGACCCGATAAGTTTTTTCACTGCAATTTATTAAAGGATTTAAAAGTATTTTAAAAAAAAAATTCTATCATTTTTCGAGATTTAAAAATTTGGGGTGTTACAATTCTTATACTTACATATTGTGTATTAATTATTATTAATCTCTGTTAATCATTGTTATGTAAGTTTGGATATGGAAGAACATATCTATTGAAAAGCCCCAGATGCTTGACATAGCCCATGAATTTTCACGTGTTATAATGTGGAGTTAGTCATGCAACCAAGAGAGTCGTGATCGAAGAATGGTGAGTCATCGCATGTCATGTGCCGAATGCGTTGCATCACTTCAGAGGCTGACTAGGGCAAACATAAGTATTGTTGTTGATATTTTATATTTTTTTAGTAAATGCATGTTTGCAGGCCTAACCATAAAGGAAATATAGGTAAACTGGTGCCCCTTTGAAGGCACGTTGGAGGAGGAGGAGAATGCCGATGTAGTTATGGGGGTAAAGAACATCTTCAGAAAGAATATTTGGCTGCACAACATGAATAAAGTTGAGTGTTAAATAACCACCCAAGTTATTAAGCAGTTTAGGTTTGTTTAACAACTACTTAGTCACCCTCACACAGTTAACAAATTTTTATCATGTTCTATGAAGGATCGGATGAAAGATTACCCCAAGTATTCCTCTTTAAACTTCAAGATTGGTGTGAGGGCAGCGAAGACATCGACTTGTTGTCCATGACACATGCCACAAATGACGATTTTGTGGCCGCCTAACAGGTTACATGTTCTTTAATAGCAAAGAGGGTCTTTTATAGGGGAGAAGAAAGTTTGAGAGAAGCACAAAAAGATCGTAAGTAGATCAAAGGGAGAGTTGGCTCTTGCGCTTAAAGAAATTCGCATGCTGAAAAAAATGATACATACTCAAACTGGCCTTTTGGAGAACGCAAATAAGGTCATCGAGGAACTACCATCGCGCCAATCACAACATCCTCAATTGTAGAAATTCATTTGATTGTTTCTTATTTTTTTATATGTATTTAAAGATCAACATTATAACTCATTGATTTGTATATAATGTTATTTGAATGGGGGTCGTTGAGTATAAGTTTGGATTTGTTTCAATGAATGAATTTTTATATAATGTCATTTGAATGTTTATATTAAGTTTAATAATAGATTACACTAAAACTGAAACCACAATTGAATGTTTAAACTGAAACCATTATTGAATGATTTGTATATAATGTCATTGTTTATATGTTTTCAAACCATTTGAATGTTTAAATGATTTGAATGTCTATTTGCTTACATTCATTGTTATTTGAGTTGTTATATGTGTAATTCTACTTAAAAAACTAAAACCACTAAAATCACAAATATCCTATTCTTTTGCATATACTTCATAAATGTGTGGCACTCCACTTAAACTGAAACCACTAAAATTACATATATTATATTTTTTTGTATACAATTCACAAATTTGCATAAATATAATTGTAAAAATCCTATTGTTTCATAAAAATGCAACTATTTCACAATAATCCTACTATTTTTCATAACCACTGAAACAACTAAAATCGTAAATACCCAATTCATTTGCATATACTTCACGAATTCACATAAGTTATGTGTGAAACTTCACTTAAATTGAAACCACTAAAATCAATATATAGACCTTTTCACATATAATTCATGGATTCACTTAAACATATTTGCAAAAATCATACTAATTCACAAAAAACTAACAATTTCACATATACAGTCCAAAATCACATAAACATATTTGCGAAAATTGTATTGATTCACAAAAATCTGTCAGTTTCGCATATACATTCTAAAATCACATAGACATATTTTCAAAAATCCATATCATTCATAATAGAGACATTGTAAATATTGCAAATATATTTACTATTGCAAAAATCCACAATATTGCAAATATAATTACTATTCCAAATCTAAACACAAATACAAAACAAAAACATTGTTCAAACAAAAAAACATCCTTAATTTTATAACTTTATGGGCTTCATATCATTCATACATGTGTGTGTATCTGAAATTTATAATTACAATAGGCACATAATTGTTGAAGTTTACACTTACCAAAAAACATCCTTAATGTTTGAAGTTTATAATTACAAAGTTATAATTGGCGCTAGCTCAGCTAGTTGGATAGATTCTTCTGACACCTCTCTAACTGATGTCTCTGTCTTTTCATTGTCCTTCACACCCTTGAAAGCCATGTCCTTCATATGCTTGTAGAACTTAATCATACAATTCTTTATATATATATATATATATATATATATATATATATATATATATATATATATATATATGTGTGTGTGTGTGTGTGTGTGTGTGTGTGTGTGTGTGATACCTTACTGAAAATAACATTTTATTAGCAAATAACTAACTACAACGAATATCTCAAAGTAGTGAACTGACATATAAACACATACCTATATGAAGTTCAATTTTCAGTTTATGCCCAAGTAGTGCATATATTGTATGACAAACATACCATAGTTATACTTGTAAAATAAAAAAATATCAAGTGAAAAAGATATACATACACGAAATGAGTTAACAAACAAATGCAAAGTAATTACTTATTCTCTTGTTGAGGAATACCCTTCATGGTCTGCGCCATCCAATCTTTGTAACAGTCAAACACAAATTGCGCTAAAAAAAAAAACTGTAACACATATGCACGAAAAGGCGATGACAAGCACACAAAAGCAAGTATATTATTAAGTTATGTTATTATACTATTTGTTTGAGGTTTTTATATGTTAAATATGTATTCAGCATGAAATTGTACAACCTGAAGTCATTTTCTTTCATGTTCATTTTCAGGATTAATAGTATAGGTCGACAACAATATACCTGTGTATTATCCTTTTAGGAAGGTATCATCTACCATAAGAACTGAATGCCATCCTTTCAAAAATACATCAATGCTTGGCCAGAAGGATAAAAATATATACTGAAATCGATTTTAATATACCCTATCGATCCTTGGTTAGCCTTCATTAGATGATCCAAATAGGCGAGATGTATCTTGAAAGACCCTTCGAATGAACCATATAATGCAGCGTTAGTGTGTTCCCGTCCATACCATGTTTGTGTTTAAGTAACCTCTACACCTTCATCGCGAGTGGTATTATTCATGATTTATCTTGGAATTATCTTCGGGTTATCATGCATGCATTTGTAAATAACACCTAAAGTCCATTTTGAATGCACTTTCTCTGCTACAAAGTTGCCCAATGATCTACCACATGTATGATCGCTATCATATCTCCTCACTTGAAAAAAAATTGCTCTATATACTTTTGTGCAATAAATATTTCAAGGGCAATCAACCATCATATGCATGTTCTTCTTCATGTATACGACAATGACTCTGTTATTGTAGCTCTTTAAGAATTTTGCTTTATAGTTATTCCTTATTACATGATCTTTCAAAACTTGCGACAGTGCTGGAGATCATTAAAGTTTTTGCCCAAAGCAATTTCTTGATCATTTGAGTTTGTTGTTAACCATTGAAATTGTTTACAATCATTAAGCCTTTTATTATACAAGTGTTCATACAATTCAGATGTCTCTGCTTCAAGGGTTTGCAATTGGATATCATTGTATGAGAACCCATTGAACGAGAACCAAGGGTTCACATTCTCAAATGCTATTCATACATCACTTTCACCCACCATTATTTGTCTTATGTCATCGTTGTCTTCATTTTCTCTTATCGACATGGTACACTCAATATCATCGATAACATCTGATTCTTCACTGTCAATATGATCGTTGTTACCACTAATTGACTGTTTGGTTGCATTAACTAAATCAAAATTCATTGTATCTATCGCTTCATATGCTTTCATGCATTCATCATTCCTGCATTTTCAACATTCAAGATTAACAATCAAAATATCACATTCATCATCGCACCTACATCTCAATCATAAATTATATAAAAAATTATAAGGTTTACCTAGCATTGTCATATGCCTAGGGAGGCTGCATGTCATTCAAATTATTATGATGAAGATCATTGACACTTATTTTCTCACATGATTTCATATCCTTTACAGTGATCCGTTAATTATATAAAACATAAATATCATCCGTTGTTTGAGACAGTTAGATAATCATCAAATGACTCAACTCGATAGATAGTGCCTGAGATACGTGTACATTCTTCATGAGATTCATATTATTCTATTGATCAACTACTCCTTGATTAACTTTGCATACTTTCAAGTAAACATCTTCACTAAATAACATCGATTCTACATCCTCCTCCTCCTTAACATCTATATCCATATTTTGTTGTTGTTTAAGTTTGAAGAATAACTATACCGGAGGTTCAATAAGTTTAACATATATCGAGTTTTATGAGATATCAAAGTCGTAGATTCCTTAAAAGTAATGTTTTTGGAGACCACTATAGATTTTCAAATAGTGTAATCAAATCTACGTTATCATACTTTAGCCCTTTCAGACACCATTATTGACAGACTACAACAACTACTATAGTGTACTTTAGCCCTTTCAATACGTGTGCATAGTGAACCTTAACCCCATTAAACCAACATAAAGAAAAACAATTATTAACTAAAGGACAAGCAAACAATGATAAATCATCTACAACAATATATATTTCTACAAAAAAAATCATAAGCATAATAAATTTTGTGGCTGGAGATTTCAATGACAACACAAGAAAGAATAAAAAAAGCATTCATAGCAACAACCAAACACAAATATGCATGAAAATATTCAATGATCGTGAGC
The DNA here is from genome assembly GCF_984573655.1 of Nuphar pumila. Taxonomy (NCBI): domain Eukaryota; kingdom Viridiplantae; phylum Streptophyta; class Magnoliopsida; order Nymphaeales; family Nymphaeaceae; genus Nuphar; species Nuphar pumila. The sequence goes on along the minus strand of NC_143255.1, from coordinate 109,112,474 downwards.
TGGATCCGTTCATACCTCTAATTGTAGGCTACCATATTAAACAAAAATATGAATGGGGATACACATGTATATATTGTATGAAACTCGCATTTTGAACCTGTAGATGAGTAAGTTGACCACAAGGATGATACCACAACCTCCTCAGAATGTAGAGCCAAATTACACGAGCATCACTACAAGATTTCTACAGAGAAGTTATTTGCATATATAAATGAAAAAAATAAACCCTCTAATAAAAATGAGTATATATATGATTCGAGAACTCTATACATATTAAGAAAAATTGCATATAATAAAAAAATCATGAATATTTATGTAAGATATTTGTGTTTTTGTTGTTTCCCTCTAAGTGGAGTTTTGTACATAAATTTATGTAATTTTGGAAAGTATATGCGAAAAAGTAGAATTTTTGCAAGAAGTGTTTCACAAATATATTTATGCAAAATATTGACATATATGTGAAAGAGTATAATATTTGTGATTTTTGTGGTTTTAGTTTCACCAAAAATTTGTAAATAAAGTTATGTGAGTTTGTGAGTTCCGCATAAAAAAACAGGAGATTATGGATTTAAGTAAGAATTGGAACTAGCCGATGGGCAGTACAATTTTATCGCAATAAGGTCTCAATTTGCAGTTATAAAGGGTAAAAGGTTCTAACGATGTCAAATATTTATGATTTTGGACATCAAAAGAAATATAAAAAATTATAGGGTTTTTAGATAATCGGGTTAAATTATCGGTATAATACGATCATTTTACATGTATTATCGCAAGATCTCATTTTATAATGGTATTCAAAATTTTATTATGAGATCTAAAGTAGGTCTAACTATAAAACTAGGACCGATCTTGAAAATTCAGATCCAAAACCAGTTTTGACCCATATTTAGACTTCGAAAGAGAACGAGTAAAAGATAGTTTGCTCATGTTAGGTATTAGTTAATCCCTGGTTAAATACCTTCTCCCCTATCATCTCCGTAGCTGCATTTGATAAGCCAAAACCATATTCAGTTATAATTTGATGCGGATATGGTTTTGATTAATTGCGACTAAATCCAACAAATATCCGGATTTAACAGATGTCCAGATCCATTTACAAGGGAATCTAATATGAGTTTTTTCATCATCCAAATCCGAATTCGAATCCATATATTGGCCATATTCGATGCAAATCCGAACCGTTTACATAGCTCCACCCACAAACCTTCTGGGTCATCGACTTCTTGATATTCCGCGGAGGAAGAAGGCGACCTTCGTCTTCGAGTAGCGAAATGTTACCAAGGACCCTCTAAGAAACCTTGATTTGATGGGGCTTGCGTTGGCAATTTGGTCTTCCTACGATCCCCACAAATTTCGGCCAACTGAGGTCGTCCGATCCTTCCCATCCTTCGGCGAGCCATCATTCTTGTCGCCATCTTCGTTTCGCCAAGATGGGTGTCTGTTTTTCAACGGAAAAATAACGAATTCAAGGATTGGTGTCCCTGTTAAGCTAAAATAGCAGCTACCCATTTCTTGATTTAGGGTCTTATGACTGGATTTTGCGTTTATAGTATGAATATCATGACATATGTCCAACAAGTAGTATATCTGCTTTCTATTTTCTTGCGCGATGAATTTCTTGTTGAGGTATTGATTAAAATAAGGATCATGTTTTGCCTCCTTCCTTTTTTCTTTTTTTTCTGTTGCTATTTGCAACTTCCCATTGCATTGGTTTGGTAATCTATAGATATGACCACTATTAGCAGTGTTAATTTGATCACGCTCTTGTGCTTTTGCATGTCTCCATATTCAAAAGCACGAACCTTTTCTTTTCTTTTTACTTAAAAAAAAAGCTTTTTCCTGTTCTAGTTGGAAATATGATACCATGCACCACAACTCTACCTGTATGTGAAATTGATGAATTGGAATTGATTCAGGAATTACTGGAACAATGGTGCATGCATGAACTTCATAGATCGGTTATATGAGATGCGCGAATGCGTTAGGAACATGAGCTCATTTGGTAGGAAGAGTGAGTTAGTTGGTGTAATTCCTCAGATGGCATGTCACTACTTTGTGTGAGATCATTCTTTAATTGTGTGCTCATGCAGGAGCTTGTTGCCTCTGAATTGATGTATATTCATTGTAGAAATATCTGACAATTAGAAATCTTCCCACTAGAAAACAATATATTGCTCTTATCCGAGAGAGGGATAAGAGATCCCCCCATGCTAATGTTGGAAATGACTGCTACAATCGAATCATTGTGGTGGGCGGTCAAGTGTATGGTGAGATTGTTTGTAGAAGAGTTCTTATTGTTGAGAATGTGAATTAGGGCTTAAGTTCAACATGCTTTCTGGGTACTTGATGGGAATGGAAAATGATCACCTTCATCTCCTGCCAAGGTTGCACTCGTTTGCTAACGACTTTATGAATATACACTGAGCCATAAGTCCATGCACAGAATATACTACATTGCGACCCTGATAGAGTTGCAAAAGAAAGTATAGCAGTTATTGCTGATTTGTTTCGTGGTTGCTATCAATGCTTAGGGTATCTCACAAGGACTCTCGTACATACAAATGCATTCCATGTTCCAAAAGGCAGATACTGCAGAACTGGCTACACTTGTAATGCATAACCATCTCCTGTTAATGTGTTTGAGAATCTTGATGGACAAAGCATTGCACTTTTGATATAATATGTTAATTCTTTAATTGCTAGCTAGTACCCTACAACAAAATTTTGCAGGTGTGCTTGGTATTAGTGAACCACTTAGACTGATAAAAAGGTGAATGAATCTCCAACCTATTTCATATTTAAATTAGAAATTGCTTGTTTCTGGTTTCATACTATGTGTCCAACTATTCGGGGTACCCCCCCAGCGTCCTTCTTTCAAAGAAAAATACAGTGTCCAACAGAGAGACACTATGTTCTATTTTGCCCTTGCAGTGCAGAATCATGGTGTGGGTTCCATTATTATCTGTGTCAACATTTATGTTGTATCATTCATAATGTGCCACCAAGTAGTTTACGGCGTTGCAGCCGTGTTCTGTCCAAAGACTCTTAAAAGCTGACATTCCTGTATCATTTCCAAAAGAAAATAGATAAACTGGGTGGATAAGTGAAAGATATTATTTGTTTTCCATCCCTTGCACATGTATCAGTAAAATATCGAGACATTCAATTTATTGTAGCATTTTAAAATCAATCATTTCCTATATATCAAAGGGGTTGATTCCATCATTGAGAATAAAAAAGAAGAGACAGAAGGCATTTTCTAACCCATAAGAGTTCTTTTCCTTCTCTTTAAAGCTGAAATCGTTTTTTCCTATCCATTCAGCTGAATTTCCTCTGTTTCATATATCTTACATATCTCAGAAGGTATCCTGTTTGTAGATCAATTTCCTTTGTACTGGAATAGCGTGAATTTTCCCACTTATATAAAGCGCATTGCGATAATTCACAAAACTCTGCATGTGTGGGTTTCCCACTTTAATTTAGTGTTTTTGTCACATGCAATTGGATTCTCTGTGAATTAACTGCCAGTTTTCATGTAGCAAGTAGTCAGATCTCAGCCCTGGGCTATGGTTGATCTGTATTTGGATCTGAACTTGAAGCAATAGGTAATAATTCAAATGAGACCGGATGAAGTAGAGTTGAATCAGAATCTGTAGATTTATATGGAACTTGATATGCTAAAAAATGCTGAAAACAAGCTTGTTTTAGTGTCAGAATTGCATTGAAGGTTCAATTGAACTGGACTCATTTGCAGCCCTAGAGCTAAGGCATATCACTATTTAAATGTTGAATCCTTGAAGTAACCACTATTCAAGCTAGTTATTTTTTTTCCTCTTGCAGTATTTTGGAAAAACACAATGTGTGGAGATGTTTTATTAGTGAATTACATAAAGAGATTGATATGTTACATTTATGATATATTGATATGTAGACAGAGCAGCCATAATGACTGATTCATGTTCTTCCACAACTTCAGAGGGGTATTTACCTTATGGGGATGCATGGGAATGTTACCTTTGTAAAGATGACAATCAAATAGATGCATCACACTATCACAGCCATACTACCTGTGTAACATCGATATACACATGCATGTGATGTGGATACAAGGCATGAATAATTGATTTTTATGAAAGCTAGGTAGGACATGACTTGGGAAATTTCTGGGAATCAAAGCCCCCTTTGTCCTTCAGATAAGAATTTTTTTCCCCAGAGAAAGTTGCACAGGGTCCTTTGATTAAATTCTCTTCAGATAAAAGATGGGCATGTGTGTGTGTGTGTGGGTGGATAGGTTGTAATGCCTGAATTCTTAATCAAATTGGAAATGATAAGCCTGAGTTTGTAAAGAGGTGATGTTAGCCAGCATAATGTACAGAGTTAATGGTAATCTAAGCTGGGCTGTATTCCATAATACCATGTCATAAGAGATCACATTGGGTGTGGTAATGGTCGACTTTCAGCATCAGAGGTGTCGAGCTTAGCACCTAATCTGAGGCCGCTTGGAGGTTTATCATGCGTATTCTGTCCACTGCATGGAGAAGATGATGATGGAACAAGCTGATTAGAATAATTTTGTACATGCATAAACGGCCTTATTAGAAATGGAAAACAGGAAAGGGTTCTGAGAATCAGCAGACCTGCAAAGACGGTGCAGAATCTCATTCCGGCTTTTTATGATCTGGTGAAATGCTTCCCTGACCTGCCTCCTGAAGATCTTCAGTCCTTCCTCCAAGCTATGGCTCACTTGCTTCAGCTCTAGCAATTGCTTCCTGACCTCAGTTACTTTGTCTTCCTCCATCAGAAAATGATCTGAGCCAGTCAGTTCTACCAGATTCCGATTGCACCGGTCCAATGTCTGCAGCTCTTCCATCAAACCAGCCACACCACTTCCTTCTTTCCCTCTCTTCCGCCACTCCTCCAATATCCTCTCCTGGAGGGCCACCATTGGCGTAGCCCATTCAAACTGCCGGACCGGTGGTGCAGGCACAACCAATCTTGTGGCAATCCCTCTGTCTCCACATGCAACAGCCACTGCCAACACCCACATGACAAACACCAAGACGCAGCTCATGGTGTAAACATGGACTACAAAGCTGTTATCAACGTTCCGCGGGGGTGCCATAAAGTTGTTGCCTATGGCAAGAAGGAGGGTGCGGAGATTGCCTCGCTCATTTGCCTTCTGGCCAGTTGATTGGTTTCCTGCGCCATCGTCCTCACCTAGCAACTTGATCAATTCACCAAGTGCTTTCTTTGCACACGTGACATGTAATTTGGTCATGGGGTCGGACAATGCATGGACTACGATCTTTGCATGGGAATGGCAGAGGTAGAGGTGGTCCAGGACTTCTCCAATGGCAACGCAAAGGTCCAGCACCTTGAGGGAACGTTCAAAGAGGTCGGTGATGAGGCCGTGTTTGGGGCAGTGCAGGAGCACAGCAGATGTGAAATGCTCATGGCAGTAGATGAAGGAATTAAGGAGTCTGAGGAGCCATGACAGAGAAAGAACTTGGTTGTTGCTTGATGAGGCAAGGTCGAGGAAGGTGTCTGCTACAAGTTTTTGATAGTCATCATGGCGGTGTTGATTGTTGTCACGGTCTACGGGTGTCACGAGCTGGTTCCGACGCAGGCTGAGGAGGGAACGGCCAATGGAGGCAAAGGCAGTGGCTGCATTCTGGTATTGATCCATTGCAGGCACTCTCTCTTCTCTCTATCATACGAACAATTTTATATGTATTTGCTGTCTTTGAAAGACTCCTTCCAAACTTTCAAAATCTACATAAAACCATATCAAGTTTGAAGATTTTGCATGATTCATATAGTTGGCCATACACCAATGATAAACTCTGAAATTTTACATGGTTCTTTCTATGACAGTTTTTCATGAACCAGAAAGTGATCAAACGGTAGTTATTATACTGTCATGGAGGAGTTGTTCACATATTATAAAAGGCATCACTCGCTGTTAGCTTACTGTCACCCATAAAAGGTCAGAAAGCTAAACATGGAAAGCTCATTGTTGAGTCCCACGTCTTCCTTGGAAAGAGGAAGACTAAGCCACCTTGGTTTTAAAAAACAAGGGGTATTATACAACCCTGATACATTTACAATGGTTGGATGGAGCTCATATGGTGTTAGCCGGCCATATTCGAGTCTCATTCAACTCATTTTCCAGCCTTATCAATTACTAAATTTCTAGGATCTCCTAAAATTATGATGTAAACGGTTCGAATTCAGATGAGATGATTGTAGCCAATACCATATTCGAGTGATCAGATGTTGGCTAAACTGGTTCTAATTTTGATGGTGAAATGCTCGTACCAGATCTGCTTTTTTACATCTAAACGGGAGAATATCCATCAAATTCATATATTTGTTGGATTCAGCCATAAAAAATCAAACCATATCGGCATCTGATTATAATTAGACATGGTTTTGGTTTACCGACTGCAACTAGATAGAATTGAACTCGGCCAGGTATTGGATAAAATCCCGTTCAGTGACATCCCACCGCTAAAATGTAGCAACAAACAAAAGTTTGTTCTTATTCACAAACTTTTAAAAAACTATATATAGGGTAACTAAAATATGTTTGCTCGTATGAACCAAGATTTTTATAGGTTTTTTTACTTTTTTTTTGAAAATTTCAGATCTAAACATTTGGTTTTGTAGAAATAGACTTCTGGATCATTCAATTACTATGCATAAGAAGAATATTTTAAGGGTTGAAAATCAACAACTTAGAATTTTCATAAATATTCAAGCATAAAAAGTCACATTTTTTTATCCGATTACGATGATCCAATAGTTGATTCCTAGCAAATGGACCATGCCTCAGCAGGGTTAGATTTGTAAAAAAAACCTATGAAAATCTTGATTCATACCAGCAAACATATTTGGTTGGTAAACATATTCCAGTTTGAAAATTACGTATGGTAGGCCATAGGCGAATCACAAACAATGTAAAATTTTGCTTGATTCGTTTCTGCAACATGATGAGAATTTCTGATGTTAATGACAATATTCTATAAAGCAGCAAGTGATGAAATGGTAGTGTTATTATATTTGAGTCATGGAGGAGATGTTCATATATTATAAAAGGTATCACTAGCTGTTAGCTATAGTGTCAGGATACTTTTACCACTCATACATTTACAATGGGCAACACATCTCATAGTTTAGACCGTCATTATGCTGATTGTCTTGCTTGCCTTTGGTGATTATGTTTCTTTTTTTTCATTAAAAGGATACTAAAGTTTGGTGAGTATCTGGGTGAACAACCACCTGACTAGCATAAAAGAGCATGAGAGATAAAAACCACAATTATAAAAGGTGGTTTTTAGGACATATATATCCATTGCAAGCCTATCAATCTAGGGGTGGGCAACCGGACGGGCGGTCCGATGGGCCAACTCAACCAGGCCCGCCATGGGCCGGGTTTGGGCCATGATTTTAGGCCTTGGACCGAATCCCAGACCATTATATACGTGGGCCGGGCTAGGGCCCCCGTCCACGGGTTACTGGGCAGGTTCGATGGGCTTAATTTATTTAATAATATAATTTTTTTAAAAATCAACTATTATATAGTAACTTGGATAACTATTACTGTTTACCTAATTAGTTGCATGAAAACTTACTATTTGTTAATTATTACTGTTTACCTTTCTTACATTGTGTAGCATCATATCATGATACATCTGATAATATGTTGACACAGTCCACGGTGCTCTGTTCTTTGCAGCAATTTTTGGGCATCATAATAACATGGGTGGATGTGGCTTTTGCATCCATAGCATAAAACCCATGGTTGAATCCATTTCAAGCTGTATATCTCTTATTTTGGAAATATCATAGCACGATATAAAAAAGGCTTTTAAATGTTTTGTGTTATTTTGAATTTTATGTTTTTTTCATTCAATTCATTTTTTTGTATTCTAAGAATTAATGTATTAATTTTATTAAAAAATAACCTATAAATGGGTTTGGACAGGGCTGGACCCGATCCTCTTTACATTGGCCCGTTGGGCCAATGGTCCGAGCCATGGGCTTCTCTTCAAACCCGAGCCCGTTAAGAATAGGGCCAAAACCTGGCCCCTTAGTAAACGGCAGCCTGGTCCATTAGCGGGCTGGCCCGATGCCCACCCCTACACCAATCCTCATGTTCACATGACTAGCAATTGTGGAAATCAGGTTTTTGTCAAACTCAGTTGCTAAAAACCTGGTTTAACTGAGTTTCTACAAATCTAGGTTTTGCAGCTTGTCATCCAAACAGGGAATTAGAAATTTCATCAAGGATCTCCACTTCCCTCGTTCTAGGTTAACTTTGCTTCTTCGAATCTTCTTGCACCATCTTGATAGGAGGTAATGAGGTAGATGCAACAAATGGTGTCTGTATAAGAGGTTCAGAACAGGTAAAACCAGGGGGATGATATGTACCTCTTCAAACAGTCACACGAAGGAAAATGATCTTTAGTACCACTAGGAAATGTCACTAAAAGCATCCTACTTGCCACTAATTGTCAAGCAGTGGTTCATCATTTGCCGCTGTAGGCATATAGTGGCGAATTTTTGAACTGTTAAACAGATGGCATTTTCCTAATGCCACTAAATCTCTGTAGATGTGCTTCCCTTGAATATCAATAGCCGCATTCGCCATTGCCACTATATAATTTTAGTGGTAATAACAAGTGCCGCTAGATTACCCAGCACCACTTCCACCGTGCGCTATTGCAGCATTATTTTCGCTATAGTGGCAGTTGGTATATGCCACTATAGATTATTAGTGGCAAAAATCCGAACTGTCGCTGTTTGTTGGCAACAGATTATTAGGACTTGAAAAATTGACAGACTATCTGATGGACCGCAGTGGTTACCCATGTGGTCTGCAGGGTCTTCTGTCAAGCTGAAGGCCCAGGATCAAATCCTGATGGCGGATGGGGGCTGCAGTTGCTTTATCACAGTTGGGTCACGTAAGACAGGGTGGTCATGTCCTCAACCCAGAGTTTTACCTCTAAGGGATGTGGGCTCATTAAGCGACGCTGTTCTCAGTGAGGGTTCCTTCGTCGTAAAAAGCAGAAAAAGAAAAGCAGTCATTCGGTTCGCATATGAAGCAGTATGATAGCATAAACCAGATTGGCGGCTTGTGACTTTTCAACATCGATATTCAATAGATTATATGTGATACTTACACATAAACAGATGCATGCGCGGGACCACAATCAAGGCTATTCCAAGACCTTGGAAAAGTTAAAAGATCTGCTCAAATTGGATCAATGCAAATTCCTATTATAATTGAAATTTCTTCTTACAAAGAAGAAAATTTATTAACAGATATGAAAATGCTGTATGAATGGTAGTCGATAGTAAAGGTGGTTGATCAGGCATCACCAGCAAAACAGAAGAAAACAGAATAGGAAAGGGAAATAAGAACAGATGATATTTGAATTCAGATTTTGAATATCAACTATTCATGTTCCCATTCCAATATATTCATTTCCTCTTCAAGAGGGTCTCTGCAACCCACTAATATATGGCTACAATCCTGGCTAACGCCAGTTTCATTGGACTCTCTGCTTTCAAGTGTTGCGACCAAGCCTATAGTTGCCTGAAGCGACTGCCTAGTGCGGGAAGCTGCTTCCGAGACAGGAAGCACCACGGTTCCCCAGAGGGAGATAAGAGGAAACATGAAGAAACCCACTTCCTATTAGTGGAAAGTGCATTTCCTATGGGAAACATGATCCTCCTCGATTTCTAGCTGATTCTCTAGCACTTACTATTCCTTCTTCTTATATATATATATGTGGTTTCCTATAATGTATCATACTCATTTTCTTGTTTATTTTACCTCATTTTTTTCTTGAATTTATAACCCAAAAAAACCACACCCACGAAGACTTGATTGCACTGGCTCAGCCTGCCATAACTATGGTCATCGTGCCAGCAGTGTAAAACTCCAAAGCTAGGGCTCCTCTCAGGGCCTATGCATTGGCTTACTCAAAAGGGCAATGCCCATGAGAATCCAACCTTGACTGCCAGTCTAGCAGCCAAGATTGATTTTACATCGCTTTCTATTTGTTTACATGTTTTTCATTTATTTTCATTTCGGCTTCCTATTGCTTCCCACATGTTTTGTTTTTTGCTTCTTATACATATTCACAATCACTTGTTAGGGAATGACACTTCGACCTACCGATGGATTGAAAAAAAAAAGGAGAAAAACAATCACATATGAAAACAAGAATTTTACATGGTTCGATGAGAATTGCCTACGTTCACGATCACACTGAGTCTTCGTGGGTGTGGTTCTTTATTGATTGAGATATACAACATAGATGACAATGCCTTCCTAAATAGGAGAAGTCTATGAATTTCACATTCAGTCTAATAGTATTGCTGGATACAGCAAGGAGTCTAAGGTAATATTATAGAACCAACTTAAAAAAAATTCAAAAAACTACCCTCCAAGTCAAATCTGTGAAAATTCTGGATTTATATCTAGTAGAAAGCATGCCTCAAACATCATTTGTTAAGTGTATGCGGCTTCCTTGTTTATACTATTTTCTCACACTTGCTTCTGGTATCACTTCTTGTATCCTAAGTAATTATAAACAAGCCACCTTCGTAGTTACTGTATGTAAAGAATGAGCTGGCAAAGTACATTGTATGCTGTCACATCATCCCATTCTGCAGGAGACACAAGTAGGGGTGGCAATTTCTGACACGACCCGCCAACCCGCCTCTTAGGCGGGTTCGGGTTGGGCTTAAGCCAACCCGTTTAATAAACGGGTCGACCCGCGTAACCCATTTATTAAACAGGTCGGGTTCGGGTTGGGGGTATGCCAACCCGCCAACCCGTCTGCCGACCCGCCAACCCGACCTGCCAACCCGACCCGTCAACCCATCAACCCGACCCGCCAACCTGCCAACCCGATCCGTCAACCCGCCAACCTGACCCGCGAACCTGAAAACCCGTTTACCCGACCCAACCCATTTATTAAATGGGTTGGCGGGTCGTGTCGGGTTACCCGTTTATTAAACGGGTCGGGTTCATGTTTGCCACAACCGACCCGTTTAATAAACGGGTCGGGTTCGAGTTGAGGTATGCTGACACGCCAACCCGACCCGATTGCCACCCCTACACACAAACACCCTTGTGGGCACACATACATGAATGATGGTACTTCAAGTGTCTTGGTAAACTTAGAGAATAGCAAGGTAACATGAAAGGAGTAGTACTTAGGATTGCAATGTAAAGGCGTGGAAGAAAATGATTCCTGCATAACAAGTACCATATTTGAACAGGAAACAGATAATCCCAACTTTATGAAACTATGCATCTAAGATAATGCCTCAAGGATGCTTTCACACATTACAGACCAAAGACAGATGGATCCCTTTACACGCACGTGGAGAGGGAGATGGAGGTGAATCAGAAGAGTAAAAAGAAAGAAAAACCAAAGAAGAAAAGACTTCTTTTCCCTGTTGGTGTGAAAGGGGCATACTCACCCAACTGTGGCAAGTTTTACAAGAGACAACTTGAAAAGGCCAAAATTTCTTTTTCATGGTTCTGTTTTCCTGATGACAGAAACCATGCTTTTGTGATTGAGAAGCTTTAATCATCCATTTTTTAACTACTAATGACGTATTCGTGGAGCAACCTGCACGGCTGGAGCCGGTGTTTCAGATATCTAAAATGCATTCTAATGTGGGATTGAGAGTATATGCTGATGGAATTAGGTGTGAACTATGTACAGATGAGGTATTTTCGATGTGTTGTTTTGCAAATCCGACCCCAAAGATGTGTTCAGCACAGTCCATTTGCTGAGAATCGACACTTGAATTGACCTTTTTGGATGAAAAAGTACATTTTTTTTGAGATTTGAATGTTCATGAAAATTTTGGACCTTGATTTTCAAACCCTTTTAAAATATACATGCAGGAATCACACGCTCCAAGAGCCGATTCTTATAAAATCAAGCATGTAAATCACATCTATATAATCAAAATTTTCAAAAAGAAAAGCAACCCCAAAATTTTCATTCATTTTGTAGTTTGCACTTAAGTCCATTTGCACCAACACCCAACTCTTAAACATATAAAGATGCATATTGACATCTACAAGTTAGTGATGATACATCCATTTTCAGCACAATTTTATATATAGTCTTGGATGATGGTTCTCCTTCTCCATCTATTGCGCGCTTCATGTTCATACTAAAGGTAAATTAGAGAGAAGATGAAGATGGTGGCTAACGTGCATTACAAGGATGAGGGTCAATAGCAGCCACTCTTTAACGACAACATAAAAAGTTGCCTCTATTGACTAAGCAATAACGGGGACTTTAGAATTCCCCGTGAATGCCTTGGCCCCGATCAAATGTTGCCATTATGAACATGTCTATAACAATGTCTTAAAATATCACAGTTATATGTATGTTTGTAATGGCAATATTATATGGCCGTTAACTATGTCACCGTTATAATGAGACCTATAGAGGTGACCTTACATATCGTTGTTATAGGTATGTTTATAACGGCGACATTATATGGCCACTACGAGGATGATGGTCAATAGCAACAATAATAAATGTCGCCACTATTGATAAACTACGGTAAACACGTCGTCGTTATAAACATACCTATAAGAGCATTGTAATTATCGTCGTTAAAGATACATGATGACATTATTTGGCCATTAAATATTGCCATTAAAACCTAACGTTAATATTTAATGGCGAGGCACATTCCAAGGCTGTTAAGGTCACTGTGGAGGGCCTTGAGAAGAGATTCTGTCAGCAGTTTGTGGAGTTCCAATTCTATAATACTGTTAAAGTTCCTCTCTCAAGAAAAGTTAAAGTTGTATTTTGATTGCTTTGTTTTATTTATGTTCAGTGAAAATACTGATGAGTGCTTGAAGTCTCTTTTTTCTTGTAGTTGTTATCATCATAGCAACACTATCCCCACCATTATGTTTACTGTAGATAATGTTTTTCTTTCCTTGATAGATCCCTTTATGAATTCATTGTCAAATCACAACCAGTCTCTTATGATGAAGTTGGTTGGTGTGGTGTGCCCTTGATAATTGATAACATTTGAATTGTTTAAACTGACAGACAAGTGTAGTGTTGTGATGAAAAGTTTTCATAATTGATCTAGACAGAAAAGTATAAAGAGATTAAAAGAAAATTCTGTGGAGAAGGTACATCTTTGCCCCACAGGTCACTCTTTCCCTTGCTTACTTTTTATATTTGAAAGTTTCTTCTTCTTGTAGACCGAATCCTCCTCATCAAGTTCAATCTTTTCTTTCCCCTATATACATTATTTTCCTTCTCACAAACAATTTTCATAAAGTTAACAAATTACTTTTGTCGCAACCCTCTCTCTCTCTCTGGACAAACTCAAGGAAAAAGTATTTGATTATCTTTCACTATTACAACAAAATTTTCAAGTCACCAACTCAAATTGGAACGTGAGCTGTCTTTAGTCTAGGGATTTAGAATATTAGCCCTCATTTCTAGTTCTAAAACATGCAAGATTGACATGACTGAAAGGTCACAAGACGTGTTATTTTCGTAAATCTGCCATTAAGAATGGTATATAAAGAACAAAAGATGGAAGTAAATCGGACTATCCTTGAGATATTGCTACTAAAAGATGAGCTATGAGTGTCCGGTTAGCTAGTTCTCATATTTTACTTTTCATATTCTAGTGACTCATGTATATATATATATATATATATATATATATATATATATATATATATGCCTTCTCTCAACTTTAGATAATTTATAGGCATTTTTTAGAATTTGTGTTTTTATTTGTAAATGCCACTGATCAAAGATTCTCTTGTTGAATATAGTGTGGTCACCGTTTGTGAATATGAATCAATCGTGAATACACATTCACAATAGAAGTTTTGAACTTTATACATCTAAAATTGATCGATTTATTAAAGTGTTATGTGCTCATGCCGATTCCACTGGTAGAATGCGATGCCTATGTTAGGACTGCAAGAATAAAAAATATAAAGTTGTACCATTGATCAAACTTCACTTGATTGGACGTGGTTATACCATGAAATATATTTAGTCATATATGAGTGTGACTCAAACCCAAGTAGATGCAGTGCAAAGGTTCATAATCGGGTTGAAGAAATGTTGAACGACGTTATTATGGGGACAACATTAGATCCAACTGCAGATGATGATGGTGAACACATACTCCTTCAAGACTTAATGGGTGATGCTCATGCCAAAAATGCAATGCACTTACGTCCATAATGGTTTTTACCATATTTGAATTTGTATTTGAGCATATCTTCTTGGCACCACTCTTATTGTCATCCTTTCTAGAATCTGGATTGTGGATTTGGAACTTCTCACTATCATGCCTCCTCAAACTGGATGTGAGAGGAATGGGGAGTACAAGTTTGATTTTCAGACCTTCAAACTGAGATCGTGGTAGAGCCTTAGTAAAGACATCTGCAACCAGTTTTGAAGAAGAAACATATTTCATAAATAAGAGTTTCCAAAGCCGCATTCTCTTTGACAAAGTGATAGTCTATCTCCACATGTTTCAGTATGGAGTAAAAGGCAGGTTTAATGGTGGTATGTAATGCTGAAATGTTATCAGAGAACAATGCCAGTGAATGCCGAAGATAGATGCCAATGTCTCAAAGAATAAATGTCAACCATATCAACTCGCTGGCGCACTAATAGTGCCAGTAAAAACCTTTGTTGGTGCAAGAATGTGCGCCAGCAGTAGAGCCAAGAAAGGTACAACTGTTAATGGGTTTTCTGGTGAAACTTTTACACTGTCAGGAAAATTATATTTTTGCTGGTGCAAATTTGCACTAGCAAAAAGTTAATACTGGCGCATAACTGCGCTAGTAAATATCTTTCACAAAATTGAAAGATCTTTTACTAGCGCATAACTGAGCCAACAAAAAATTAATACTGGCACAAAACTGTGCCAGTAAAGATCTTTCAAAAAAATAGAAGGATCTTTTACTGGCGCAGTTTTTGCGCCAGTAAAAACAATAATTTATTTTTCAAAATAAACCTTTTACAGATCACTGCGATGATTTACATCTGCAGAAATAAAGGTGCCTTATACTTCCACACGGGAGTAAGTAATGAAACAACATAAAGCGTTCAAAAAAATTTAGATTTATATCTTTTGACATATAGAACAACAAGATCAATAGCTTTCAAGTCTATATAGATTATGTTGACAACTACAGCAACAACAATAATAATAACATTATTATTATAGTAGTAGTGGTTTGCTTTTGTGATATCTTGGTCCAAGCACATACCTTTCTAGGCTGCTCTGCCCAGTGCCAAACATTAATGAACCTGGCATTGAAGACCCCAATATTAGAAGTGAATTCAGAATTTAAACTGTAAAGGTTCTGAAAACTGAATAGCTGAAGGGAGTGCCATCAAGACTATTTGAAGGAATCATACGAACAACTAGAAGGCAAAAGAAGGAATTAGCATTAGTGGTAGAATCTTGTTCTTAAATGATTTTCTAGTGAAGAAAGCTAACATTGTGCAAATACACAAAAGTTCAGTCACTGTTAAGATTCCAAAATTCATTTTTTCTTTTGACCACACATAAGACAAGTCACCATCAATGATGTAAATGAAATTTATGAGCAGTCCCAGGAACAGCATATGCCCCAGAATGATGATACTTCATAATTTAAACAGGCATATCGAGTTATTGAAACAAAGGAGTAAAAGACAGTATGTGCCGCATAATAATGAAGGAAGCTAGTCAAATACCTTTTAGGCCCTGTTTGGAAACTAGTAGCTGGGATGGGAAGTGACATTTCAGGAAGTAGCAGCTGCCAAATCCAGGTTTTGGCAGCTACCAACTCCTAGAGGTAGTAGCTGTCAATTCCATGCTTTAGTGTAAATACAATGCCACTTCCCATCCCAAATGCATTAACTCTCATCCCAGCTATTAGTTTCCAAACAGCCACCAGGTTGTAGTTTGACTAACTTTTTGCCAAATGCATTAACTCCTATCAACCTAATTGGCTTCCACAATTTCACCTTCATTACTTGTATATCTTCACAGTAACTAAACAGGAACTATTAGAAATACAACAAGAAACATTACCCACCAGATAAGCAAAGGTCTCAACTCCAAAAACAAAGTTTGGTGGGAAATCAATATATATATATATATATATATATATATATATATATATATATGAGCTTAAATATCAAATATCAAATACTAGAAATTGAAGGAGCGCCCATAAACCTGATACATCCCAGCAAAGGGAAGGAGCGCCCATAAGTCACTACAAGAACCTTCTTGTTGGGCAATAGTATGACCCGATCATAGTAGGAAGTCATTGTAACCAAATCCAACTTGTTGGGCCACCATAGCAATAAAAAATAATACGAAACAGCTCACAACAAATAACTATAACATGGGTTGCTCAAAAGTGGAAAAACCACATACCCTTTCTTTGAGTTCAAGCCAGTTCCAACAGCAGTAACACCCTGTGCAAGCTACTCCAAGCAGAACCCCAATTTGTTAGCAACACATTGGAAAGCAAATTGTAAAACCAAATAACAGAAGATACACATCTGATACATGTGAGGGAGAGTACCCATGACACGCTCAATTCCATACTTTACCTGTATTGAAAATTATGTCTACTCTTAAATCAAGAATAAAAGACAGTTTCTAATTCTAAATGTTGAAAAGAAAACAAACATAAAACCCACTTGTGTAGAATTGCCACTGTAACTCTTGCCCAAGGGTTAATGGTGTAGCATCTTGTGTGTGAGTACGTCCAATTTTAATAATGTCATTGAACTCAAATGACTGCACAGACAAACAGATAAACGTTTAAAATCATGCAAGCAACTAATACAACATCTACACAAGCACGTTTCCCAAGCTTTATTTGAAATGTGCAACACAATTTGCCTTTATCCAGATGTAAAACATTTACCTACACCACAACCTCCTTGGACCTATGGATATAAAAGTGATAATTAAAACAATAAAAAGAGAGAGAGAGAATGGTGAGAACATATGCGTTTCTATACGATAGAGACAAACTTATGGAAAATACCTAGCACAAGCCACCTGTAATATTACAGCTACTCCAACAATTGGGTGTTCCCGTGCACTATATAATTTAAACATAATTAAAGCCTTAACTATATTGAATTCACATCCAAGTCATGCTAAAATGTCATAAGTCATAACTAAACTACTAAGAGTTCATTTAACCAATGTCTTACATATCAATCTTAGAAACACATATTCTCAGTGTTGCATCCAATCTTAGTGATCTATTTATCTTGGGCCATTCTCTTGGCAAGTGGGTCACCATCATCATCTTAAGAATCTAGAAAAATGGTTGAAAGTCCTTTGCATTGTTGCACTATTATTCATCTTCTAATTTAGCAATAACATAAGCACGAAAAGTGGAGGAATGAATGGAGAAGGACATGAACATACATCTTGACGAAAACCTGCAATATGTTTCTTAAATCTATGCAGTCCGCCTTCAAGAATATGACCACATAACACACATCTCAATCCTAACCCTGGTAGTGATACATTATCAATCCTTCTGCAGTATTTCCATGCAGGATCATCTCATGAATGCGACATCGAAAAATCTAAAATAAAATACAACAAAAAATAAAAAATAAACTGGCTCCACATGTACCATGCAAATGTTTGTTTAAATAAATCTAAGAATTCTTAAGGAACAAGCAACTGATTTTATCAACAATAGACAAATAAGCAATGTGGATTTGCTAAAACCACTTATCAGAAACAACCATGTGGATTTGCTAAAATCATAAAATTTGGGGATTCCACATCTGGATCCTTAGCCCAAGGATGATAATTACTTTTAATTAGTGCTCTAAATGAGTCATCTCATTCTCATGATGCAACATTTTCATGATAATCTCACAAAGCATCACATAACTGATAAAGTTGATGGTCTAAAAAGTGAATTGACCATCTAGGGAGCAAGCAAACAAGTTGTGAAAATGATGATATGAACAAATATCATCAAAAGATTGCAATTGTCCCAGACCGAGCCATCAATATTGCATTTATATAACATCATAAGTATTAATAAGATAATTTGGATAACATTTCATAAGTTTTTGGATCAGGATAAATTTTTCCATATGAATTCACCATCACCGGATCATAAAATAAATCTTGAATTTAGTTGTAAGGAGTTACTTTAATATGATTGTTGACTTCTAATTTTTCTTTGGCAATAATAAGGAGAAATGTAATACCTCGATCTGGGACCATGGGAGTGCTAGTTCGGTTGGTATTACTTCCCAGAGAGAAAACATACAGAGTTCACACAAAGAAAACATTGTTAATTTTTTTTTTCATTCTTTTTTCAATAACTTATTTTCTTTCATAATGTTCATCATTCATAACATAAATGTTCAATGACAAGAAAAATAAAAACTACCAAGTGCTTTGTCGAAGAAATAGCTGATCATGTCCTGTTTGTGCTAGTGTGCTTAGAACCTACAATTGTAATTAAACAAGAGGGTGAGTCTACAACACAGTAAGAAATAATTATAAGCAAATAAACAATTTAACTTACAACTGTAGTAGGCTCTAAGCCCCAAGTCTGAGTTTAGTTTTCGACACACCACACAAGTTTGTATATTTTAATTATCCCTTCATTACTCTCTTAAACACTCGATCACACCAAACTAATCCTAAGTCGGCTATACCGGTCATAGCCGTCTATGGGCATATCAACACGCGTAGAATACCCTAATT